>NC_135497.1:83038179-83267282 GCF_052857255.1 Amblyomma americanum | reverse complement strand
CCCGCACGGCGAGCTGTGCCAAACGAACCCGCGAATTTCCGCTCGCGCGAGGTGCGATGCCGTCGGCGAAGTGCGAAAAGATGCCACCGGCATATCGCAGCTGTATGCTGGGCGTCCACGAACTCTGACAAAAAACAAAATTGTAGCCTGTCCCGTAGCTGGCTGTACGACTACGCTTGAAATGGCCACAAACTGTATAATCAGCTGTCGTAAACAAAATGAGTGGCAGATATGCCCGCCACAGCAGGTGGGTACGCGTTGTAGTTATGCATAGCCAAGGATTTTTTTTGTTTTTACACTTTCGGCCTCCATTGCGTGGTATGCCAGAACCGGTAGCGCATCCGAGCGAAGGCTGACGCTGGTAGGCCTATGGTTCAGTCGTTAACGTGGTGATTCTGGACGTGTGGAGCGAGGAATGCAGGACCAAGCTGCTTGGGACACTAGGTGACAGACAGACCACGTCTGCACGGGGGAGACTGTTGTGACAGTCTGCGAGGTTGTGTTTGACGTGAAACCTGTTATACTTGGTCGTTGAAGCTCATCAGGTTTCTACGATGTTGACTGAGGAGTTAATGAAATTCACGTCGTGCGGTGTTTTTCATTCGCTTTTCTCCCTCCACGACGCGTGGTATACGGTTCTTAACCTCAACACGTTTGATGCCTGCGTATTTGCTGTCACTTTAGTGGTCGTTATTTAGACGGCAAAATGATTCACTTTCTAAAGTCATAACTCGAAAAAAGTATGAGAGAATGAGCGTAATGTGTATGGGTGCACGGGAGTAAAACTAATTGATAACCGATCCTTCCTGGAAAAATTCCCCGTGAAGATCCACACGCCGTGTATATATGAGTCGCTCTATCGGAGCCACTGGCAATGCCGGTACGATGCCTGCCAAAATCTTGCCGCTAACGCCATCAGCGATGCGGCGTTTCTGTGCAAGGGGCACGCGTCATTTCCGAGACGAAACATCGTAGCCTGGATTTCCTGCGTTTGCGTGCAACTGTTGAGAGGCAAGCCAGCGAACCGCGTGCGCACTTTGTTTCACTTTACGAGGTCTTGACTTCCGGCTGAAGCGAACGGCCCTTAGCGTGAAACGGAACCTGTTCGAGGGCCGTCAGCCTAATCTTGGGCCGCTCTGCGTTTCCTCGTCGACTCCTCCGCGTTCGTGGCGACGCGGGGCAAAGGTCCCCGAGCCCGATGCTCGTCGACATCATGCCCTCGGAGGGCCAGCGACTGACACCGCGCGCATTATCCGTTTTGCCGAACACGGTCACACCCGATAATGCACGAATGGCTGCTGCAACCGATTTTCTCTCTGATCCGTCTGATGCAGAAGGTGCGTGTGCGGAGTGCCGGAAAGCGCGACTGTGGCGTGTGTGTCACCACCGGAGCTCCGTGTTTCATCACTGATTACTGTTCATGCAAAACGTTGTCGAAGGTGGTGCGCTGCGTCAAGAGCCGTATGTCTTGCATGTCGCGTGGTTTGGCGAAGCAAATGACGACGCGGCGTCTATCGACTTCTGACCGAAGGCAGAGAGACGTGTAGCGACGGAATTTCCTCCCCAGTTGCGCGCATAAATGTTTCGGTCGCGCGCGCCGTCCTCCTGGAGGCCAAACTGAAATCTTCGCGGAAAAAAAAAAGAAAGCGGTATTAACCAGCGACCTGCCTAGACTGTAAATGACTAGTCAGGTAATGTTGTCCTTTTATAGTTTTTACCGGGGCTTTCATACTAGTCCAGGAGCGCACCTAATACTCTGCTCCGCCTTCGAACGAACGCGCCCTCTTCCGTCTGGTGGGGTGCATATCCAGAAGGCAGAACTCCGGTCTAATATGCAAGTCCCGCTGTGGTCACAAGAAACCCGTGGTACGGCGCCATTTGCGCATCTCAGTCACGTTGACTGTGTCCTTTTCGTGGTTCATTCGGTGCTTGCAGTTATTCGGACAGAAGCACGCGTATCCTTCAGTACACAGGGGCAGTAAAAGAAACGCACACGATCGTCTATAGCAGATGCAAGAACAAAAATGGGGGCAATATAGACGAGCACCGAATACTGCACTGCACTTCTTTGGTTATCGTCTGTGGATCTCCCAATTTACGTGCTTCTGTCCGATGTTGGGCGACGAGTATTGAGTAGCCCAGTTACGCACCGTGCGAACGTGCCCATTTCGCTGCTCCCGCAGGTACCCCTGTATACAAAGTCTTCGAAATTTTGGAAGTGCCCCCCCCCCCCTTTTTTTTAACGGACGCTGCCACGCTAAAGCATCATTCTACGCTACACCGTGTACGTGCCGTGTCACCGCTTTCGTCCTCGCTCTTTGCGAGCATGTCTGTCGTTGTCTGAAATCTTGCTGTTTTAAAAGCATGGAATGCTTTTAGCATCCGTCCTCGGGGAATTCCGGCGAACATCGTCCGTGAACCGCGGCGACGCTGAGGCCGAACTTGGCTGTTTTTGTTGAAGCATGGGGTTCAGCATGATTTTCCCGTGTAAAATTTCTCGCTTGCGCTTACGGTTGTGTTCTCACCTTTCATCCGTTCTCCATGCGTTTCGAAACGCCGCCGTGGCTGCGAAATTGAATCGGTTGGGCCAAGAGATAGAAAGGATCGACTGCGTCGCTGATCGGCAGCTAATTGGCAGCTTCGCCATAGGGTTAAAAGATAAAACCTTCGCCTCAGAAGGCTGCGGAGCGAAATCAGTTTTGTCAGACCCATTCCCGCCTGCTGCTGCCATGTGCACCACCTTTATCCTGCTCCGTACAAGATGTGTGTGCTGCTGGCAAGGCTTAATCGAATAATGCCTTTTTTTTTGTAGGTATTAGCTTCATATATTGCAGCAAGGCACGATTTGACTCCGTACTGACTGAACCGCTTTCCTACACCAAATAAACTTTCCTCAACCTCCGCAAAGGAAGACAACATCGGCAACTAAGGGACGACCCAGTAGCATCGTCCGTCTGCGCTCGTCGGTAGACCTTCGAACAGCGGCGTTGTGCCCACGATCGCGTGTCACGATAAAGCACCTTCGTCGCCGCTCGTGCTCTGCTGCCTCTGGGTGGGGTGAACGAGGGGCGCAGCGAACGATAGAGCGAATCCGGGCGACTCCCGCCAGCCCACGCCGCGAGGCTGCGCCCAGCTGCTTCGCCCATCGGGCATCGGCGGCCGCTAACCGAGCATCGGGGGCGGTGCGTGTTGGCGGGACGACGACCGCGGACATCGCGATCGGGACTCGATAGCAGCCCCTGCGGGAGCTGCCTTCGAACGCTGTCTCTCGACACTTGGCGACGGGCCGCGTGGCGACAGCGTACAAGCGTCGCGAACTGCGCGGGTCTGCAGCTACTTTGCATAACTCTGGGTGACTGAAGAGGCAAACGAGAGCTGCTCTAGTTGAGCGTTTTACACCCCAGTGAGCAGCGCTTTGCGGAGGACGCGCACTGTTCCCATGGCAGCATCCGCTCGTCGCCCAGCGGCTTATGCATGCGTGAATCGGCGGTAGCGGGCGGCGAATAAATTAGTGAGGCACTGAGCTGGGCGCGCGCGCAAACACTGCGCTTGTTTACTTCCCACCCGTCTCCTACGGAAGGCACACGGAGGAATGCCGCCGGTATTTGGTACGCGCGATGAGGAGCGCGCGCGGAACCGCGATTAATTTCGTCCGCGGCGGCCTTGGCGGCGGCGGCCGTTTTGTCTTCGCGGCCCACGTGTCGCCAGGATGCCGAACGAGGCAGCGGTCGCATTCCGAGGCCCACAATCGGCAGCGGCGCCCACAGAGCTTTGTTCCCCGCAACGGGGCGTGGGCAGCGGAGGTCACCTCGGCAATCCTCCGACGAGAAGGCCGATGCGATAGCGATCTCGGATGCGTCGCTCATTCATGGCGCGGCCGGCGCGTGATCGGCATGCCCAAGGAGCACTTACACATGCCGCCGGAGAAAGTGAAGCGCTCGGGCTGTGCGATTCCTCTGCGCGCGCATTTGGCGCGCCCGAGGAGATGTGCTCTGTTGTTTCCAGGGGACGGGCTTCTTCTGAAGCGGCACAAGTCGGAAGGGCAGTAGAAGCGCAGCATAGCTGCGGGCATTGGGTTCGCTTAGTTCGCGTCTGCGAAGGAGTTAACGAGCGTTACTGGGTATTCTGACAAAATTTACCCGCAGCCATCGAAATCGCCGCTTCAGATGGGATACAACATATACGGCCTCCTTTTTCTATAAATGCGCCCAGCTTGAAGCGAGGTAAAGAGGCTCCTAAAGTTGCATTACGCGAACGAATCTTATTTCGAATCATGCGCGAAGCCCATTCATGTCCCGGACGAAGCGCGAAAAATAAAAGGACAGTGACATTATACCAGCATCATTAAACTATGCAACATCATTTAGTCGTTACACTAAATTAACCTACGTAAATATTAGCGGGAACGCATCAGCACCCAGAAGAGTACATGCGGTTATTGACGACGTTATTTTAACCAAATGAATTTATCCAGGTATCGACTCGCACCTATCACTACAATAGGACAAGGTTGCCTCCTGTCGGACGATCGATTTCATTCTTCGTTTATTCTGAAGAGACAGCGAGGGCAAATTGAAGTTGGCATGTATCGATTAGGGCGCACCGTGCTCTCATCACCAAGAGACCTCTCTAGCCGAATAGGAAACTTATCGGATAGAAGCGACCAAAAAACGAAACAGAGGGGTGTCGTCATCACCCGCCGATTTCACGAGCAAGATGCGTGCGACAGCACCGATTTCTTCTGCGCACACCCCGGACGCTACGGTACACCGCCATTCACTTCTGAACGGTCGTCCTTAGCACCATTGAGGCGAGGTTTGTAAGACGGAAGGCAGCGCCGACCGCGTGGTGGTCGTCAGTACGAGGTAATCGCATGCTGAGGCTCATTAAGAGGTTTTCTTGTTTGATGTGCAGTCCATATACATTGAACTCGGATATTTGGAATTATCGGATGTACCGAACACGCAGATTATCCCCTTGAAAATCCTGCGTAACAGTGTAGGAAAGTGGCGCCGACCATTCGATATATCAAACCGCGCTGCGTGCCCCTGCAAGAAGAACGTCACCAAACGAGACGGGTGGGCTGCGCGGCGTTGGGCACCTGCTGGCAGCGCCAGCACTGTGGAATAACGCGACGAAACGAAGGTGTGGTCTCCTTGAGGGTGCTCTTCGATCTTTCGCGCTCATTTTCCACCCCACATCGCTGTCATGCGGTGAAGCCAGCCTAACTAAAACCTAGAGGTGGCTCTTGCCTGGCGTGCTTTGCTCGCTCATGGTAGGCTGTGGTCAGTTACGAAGAACCGTCCTCTGCGGATTCAATGCGAATCCGGTTAGGCCTGCCAACGTGCGCTGCCAGCGCTCCGGCGGGCGGCAAGTAGCTGCAACAAGCGCGTCACTAGCTTTGCTGCAGTGTATTGTTGCGTCTAGGTTAGAGATAAGCTTATCTGTTGCCATTTTTTATATATCTAATTATCGATAAAGCGAACTATTCGTGATCTTCGAATTCGATATATCTGGGTTCGGCTATATGTAGACTGGACTCGCAACTACTGAGGTCATATTGCATTACAGGACTGACCCGAACCTCCTCCTGCACAGAGAAAGGCTAGGAAGGCACAAAGTCACTTCCATAGTTTTTTTTTTTATGCATTGGCAAAAAAAAAAGGTACTACTTGCGCAGTTATGAAAGCTTTATACAAGCCGTCCAATTTGTCCAAAGGCAACTAGCAGCCCCACAAAGTGTCGCGAAACACGCCTATAGGTGGCGCGATGCAGCCAACTGCTGCGCAGGCGCCATGGCGGAAGTGCGAGGACTGATTGATGTCCGACGTGCTTTTCGATGACATTGGAAGCCTTATCTGATGGCCACGGGGTGCTCGTGAGGGTCCGCTGCCGTTCAGAAAAGATGCGGCGTTTTCTCGCCTGCCAAGACTGAGCGGCGAAGGAAGCCAAACAGCACCCCTCGCGCCTCTTATCGTGGCCAGGACCTGTTTTGAAATGTCGAGGAGCAAGTGAACACGTCGCACTTGCTACAGCAGCGGCCCATTCGCCGTCTCTTTTTGTTGGTGACGTTTCTGTTCCCGCTGCGCCTCGAGGGGTGGCGACTGCGAAACTGGATGTAGTGAACTCCACGGAGTAAATGCTATAACACTCCCAATTGGCGGCGCGTAATAAGACCGTGACATTGATAAGCGATGCATGGTTGTATTTGAAAGGACATTCCAGGGAAAGTGACGAACGTACGCATGCAAGCGCTTAAATGCATAAAGCCTTTGTCAAAACTGCCCGGCTCCTTGGGTTAGCTGTCCAGAACGCGCCCGGCAGATGCCACTCGCTGTCGGGCGGGCAGACTTCTCGTTGTCGCTCCGTGCGAAACTTCATGTTGCCACTGAGGTGGATTTCGTGGAAAAGAGCCTCCACCACTGGCGTTGGGTAGTAAAGACATTCGGGTGAAATGGGCAAATCGCCTTCGCTTTTTTCTCTCGCCAAATTTTTCTTTTCCCCCCCCCCCCCTTCTTAAGGTACGGACTGAGCGAAATCATGCGCCTTTTGCAACAAGATAGCTAGCGCGTCGGAGAAGGCCTTTCGCTGTTTTCTTCAAATAGGGCGCCTTAGTTCCACGCAGACCAGGCGGCATCAACAACCCGACCGTTTACCGCCGCAGCGTTGCGCGAGCTGGGCGCTACCTAGCGGCCTCCAGCCGCTTGCACGCTGTTACGCAGTGGGTTGGCAGGCGAGTCACTTGGCCCGCTCGAATGCACGCCGGTTCTTCGGCAGCGT
This sequence comes from Amblyomma americanum, assembly GCF_052857255.1. NCBI lineage: Eukaryota > Metazoa > Arthropoda > Arachnida > Ixodida > Ixodidae > Amblyomma > Amblyomma americanum. The sequence goes on along the minus strand of NC_135497.1, from coordinate 83,260,502 downwards.
GGCAGAGCAGCCAAGGCCGGGCTCCTTCCTCGAACGGACCTCGAGCCGACCGGCGGATTTCACACGGAGCCGCGCTTCCCCCCTCCCCGCCCAAGAGCGTGACTCAGGAGAGGGAACCACTTTCCCCGAACGCGCACATCCCTGATGTCATCGCCGCGCCGCCGAACTATTCGTCGGTGGGCGCGCAATTGGGCTTTCCGGTTCACCTGCTGCTCGCGTGCGGCCCGCAAGGAGCCGCAACCGTTGGCAGCAGTCATAGGCGCGGACCGGCGGCGCACTGGAGAAAACCGTTGCGGGCCGTTTTTTTTTTTTTCGTGACTCACGCGCCCAGCGGCTTGAGTCACAGCCCGATGGCCATCGCGGACAGCACCCGCTACGCCGCTTCTGGGTGAACCAGCTTGTTTACAGGCGGCGACAAATCTGCGCGCGCGACGACAGCCCACTCCGGATGTCGGTCACGTAGTCCGTCGGCGGTTATCGGCTTCGCAAGCGCGCACGCACCGCACGCGCGCGCTGCCTACGCGCCGCGCTGCGGTCGGAGCAGTGCGCGCTTCTGTCTTGCGACGCGCGGCATGTGACCGTGAGGAATTCCACCGGCTTCCGCCTCCACTTTCTCCGCCACTGCGACTCGGGCTCCGCGTGAACATGCGGAGCTGCGGGCAGCCTTTCGGAGCAGTAGCGCCGCGTAAAAAAATGTGCAGGCGAGTTTATCGGCGCGAGATCACTGGCGTAGCGGATTTCATCCTCTTCCTCGGGGGCGGCCCCGGGACGGCAACGCGGCGAAATGGGCGCGATTAGGTGACGCTGTTGCCCCGCGTCTCTGAACGGCGTGACTAAGCCCGCGCGCTGCGCCGCCGCTGCATTGCCCCAGCGAGGCGCGTGGGGGACCGGTTTATAGGGGCTTCTTCCTCTGGGCTGACCCGTCGGGCCAAAGCAATCCCTCGGTGCCAGCGCACACAGGTGCGTGCGGTACCAGCCCCGGCGCTCGTCGTGCGTGTACGCAGTTTGTTTTCACGCTTCCTCTCGCAACAGCCTGCAATGCCCGCGGCTGCGCAGTACATGCGTGCCTTCTTCAATGGCTGGTCGCAATCACCGGCGGCCTTTCGCTCGCCTGATATTCTGCGCGGTTAACATCGCGAGAAGGGCTCCTCGCGGCCTTTGTTGCCTCCCCGCGTCTCGCCATTGTTTTGCTTATTGAGCGTAACTTAAACGAATTGCGGTTTTCTCCGAGCCCTGCCGCCGGTGCTTTGTTCGCCGAGCGCGCGGACTGCGTTTTAAGCAATGCTGCGACTGCGCATTGCAACGAAATCGCGCACGTTTTGACGCGCGGAGAATCGTATGCCTGCGTGCGCCGGCTTGCCTCACATCTAGTTGGCCCGTAAAATTCTAGCGATGCCGCGTCTCCGCCGCGATGGCCCTGAGCGCCGTCGTTTGGGCTCGAGCAGACCCTAAGCAGGGCTTCTCGTGCAACGTATACCGACCGCGCCACTTGGAGCCACGCGCATCCGCTAGGTAACGAGTCGGCCTTTCGCGCCGCCGCCTAACGCGTAGCTTGTAACAGCCGCTTCTTTTACACATGAGGGCTGAGTGCGTGCCTGAAAGTATTCTGCCGCCTAACGTTGAGCAACAGATCAGTCGAGTCCATAAACTGCCGCGACCGCACGCCTTCTGCCACCTTCTAAGCCATTAAGCCATTATTCCTAGTAATGGACTAAATCATAGCCTCTCTTGTGACTACGCCTGCTGTCGATCGAACTGAAGTCGAACTGTTCGCATGTCGTTGTAAGGTGATCCCTGTGGTTGCGAGATGTGGTCGCGTCACACGTGTGCAACGCCGCCGTTGATTCAGCGCTCGTCTTTTTGCGCCCTCGTGGGACGACAGTGAATCGCGCTCCCCGTGGGCGGAGGGCCGCAGACGTCCGGCGACGCTCGCGCAAAAGGGCGATATCTGCGAGAGGCTGGGCGTGCCCGGACGGGCCTTGGCTCGCGTCCAGCGAAGCAGCGCCCGGGAACGGCTTTCGAAGCTCGTCGACTGGAACCTTCCTCAAATCGATGAGCACGAGGAAAAGAGAACAAAAAGCGGGCGCCGCTCGACCAGCGGGAGGAGCAAAGAAAAACGACGCACCAAAAGAGGAACAGAAGCGCACGCCGGCCAGGTAGCGGCTCAAACTGGAAGAGTTGGAAAGCGTCCGGGACCTTGGGCCATCAAGAGTGAAAGTTTTCGTGATATGGTTTCGAGACTCTGAGAAATGCGTATTTACATCGTTTGGCGGCGGCGACCAAGGTCACGGCGCTGCTCTCCTTCGCTGCTGCGGGGCGAGGGCGATTTCTGGAACGACTGCAGGGCCGCCGTTGTGTGATGTGCGCGCGCCCCGCGGTGGCGGGCCCTTTTCGGCGCGCAGTTACCGCGCGGAGAAGACGCACTCCGCGGGCTCTAAGCGACCGGCAGCGGCGCGTTGGTGCGTTATAAAGGTTGCCGAAGCGACGCTTTGGAAACCTTTCTCGACGTTTTGCCCGACAGGCCCCGGCCGCGTCTTCGGTTCGTGATTCGTACGGTAGCACGCTGCGGACAGCGCGCGCGTGCTTTTTAAACGAAACGTAATGGGGGCTGCGTTGAGGCTTCGTTCGCCGCCAAGGTCAGAGAGAGGGAACCGATGCTGTTTGTCAATTCGTGAAACGTGCGAGGCACCCGGAGGCCGAACGCGAGTCTAAAACAATTACCGCGGAGGACCCCCCCCCCCCCCCCCCCCCCCCCTTGCTGTTGCGGTGCTGCGGGTGCAGTGCACGCGAGCCGCCCGTCGCGGCGGCAGAAGGCCGTGCTAGCAGCGGAACGACACAATGCGCCGGTCACGAAGCGCGTCTCTGTAGGATAGCCAACGACTGCGTGCGCCTAAACGCGTCCAATTACGGGGCTAAATAGGCCATTCTCTGTCGAGGATGCCGCCCGCTTTATTGTGGCCCCAACTTGCGCGGAATTATTAAAAGCTTCGCCTGCGCGTTTTCGGTCAAAGGATGCTCGCTCGAGGCCCGAGGAAGTGGCGGCCACCACGCTGCGTCGGCGGTTGCTTCGTAGTGTCGCGAGGCGGGGCATTTGGTGCTCGCTTGCAGTGCACTACAGGAAGCGTACAGGAACTGTGCACCGGCGGTAAAAATGCAAAGGGTTCCAACTGCCGTCCGTTCCTTCTGTTTGCGTGTTCTCCGCAGGTGCGCCCCTCCCGTGGGCTGTGTACGCCCGCACGAGAGCCTGGCTGGGGTGTTGGTTTCTCGCTTTACCAGCAGCAGGGCCTGTTTCCAAGCCACCTTGAGCGCAGTACTGCTCACCTAATGGCGGAACGGGCGGTGCTCCTGAAGCAGGAACTACACGCTCAGTTGATCTTTGTCTTTTCTCTCTCTACGTAACAAATGTCGACGTGGTTAGCGCGATGGCAGGACGTGCACATGTCAAGCGGTATCAGCGTGATCGACACTTGAGCCTTATTTATTAATTTATTTACTTATTACAATACTGTAAGCTCTTTCCAGCTATTACAGAATTGGAATGAAGTAACAGAAGGAGCAGTTTCCAAATTACATAACATGCAGGGTGGGAATCAATAGAACAAACAATCAGAAGGTCAACAGAAAAATGCAAAGGAGCAGATCCCAAATTATGCAACATACATTTCTAACTTCTTCACAAAGTCAGTTTGTATCAGTCAACAATCGTCACGGTTTATTGTGAAGTCCCGTTGGCTCTGTCTGGAGTGCATCAAGGCGCATTACGGTCCTTTATTATTCCCTATACCGCGTGTTTCACCGAACACTTTCAAAAATTAAAAAAAAATACTTTTTCGCGTAAAAATATGGCATTTGCGGCATAGTATTACCAGTGTTGGCGGACATCAGAAAACCGGTGAATCGTCTTAATTAGTAAGCTGGTTAAGCCATTTTTAGTAATTAACTTTTTAAATAGTAGAGTTAGGCGCCTAGTTGCAATTAGAGATTAGTAGCCGATCGTTAGTAATAGCCATATCACTTTTTAGAATTTAGAAAACGCGATTACCCTTGCTCTGCGGCTCGACAAAATTGAGCTTTTTCGACTAGTTACGTGCACTGGAGGTGTTGCTTTGCCTACATGCTTTCGAAAGCGCATGTATTTTTCGCACGATGTCCCTCATAGCCTGAGTCGCTTCGGGACGTTAAACCCCCATAAACCTGCATTTTCGCACGATGCAACCAAATTTGTCGAGCCACAGCGGCGAGGGTAATCGCGTTTTCGAAATTCTAAAAAGTGACATGGCTATTACTAACGGCCGGCTACAAATATCTAATTGCAACTAGGTGCCTAACTCTTGAAGTTAACAAGTTCATTATTAAAAATCAGTAAAAGCCTACTATTTAGGACGATTCACCGGTCTTCTCGTGTCCGCCAACTCTGGTTATACTATGCCGCTAAGGCCATATTTTTACCCCAAAAAGCTTATTTTGGAAAATATTTGAGTGTTCGGTGAAACACTCGGTATTACTATATAATGCTTTGCAACATAACATTGATGCTATTTATAATTGGTGTGGTTTGTTGAAAATGGATCACAATACCTGTTACGTGTGTCTAGAATTTTATCCACTCCTAACCGCTACTACCCGAGTAACACAGTTCTTAAATCTAACTTCCTACCGTTATCTCGGCGTCCAAATCTCTCTCCGCCTCACTTAGTCCTTTCTCATTAACACCAGAATTAACGCCAATCGCATGCCCAGTTATCATCGTCGTAATTTTTCTTGTCTCTAGCTCACGTAAACTCCTGTTGTGTTGTTCATGGTAAACTAGAATACGCAGCATCTATATGGGACTCTAACGCCGTCGAACTTGCTCAGAATAACTCCGTGCGATTCATTGCACATAACTACGGTCGTACTGCCAGCATGTCGGTGAGACGAATGTTTAACCTACCTTCATTAGCTTTACGTGGAAAATTTTCTTGCGTATGCTTATGCCAATCTTTCATAATCGTCCCCATGTTCGTCCCCATATTCGTGCCGTGCTGTTTCCTCCGCCTTTGTACATATCGTCATGACTGGACCACGCTCACAATGCTCGAATCACCCCCTGCAGGACAGAAAGGTGCAGTGGCTCCTTCGTTCCACGAGCTGCTGTAACCACCTCTCCGGGCCGATTGCTAGCGTCGAAGACATCCGTCATTTTCGAACCGCGTTAGCTAACGTTGCATATGCAGAAAATTGACTTCCCTGCATCTCCTTCGTGTGAGGTAAATAAGAGTATCCGTTGAAATAGTGTCAATAAATAATCCTGGATGAAAGTTATTCCAATCTGTTATCGTTCTTGCGAGAAAAGAATCTTTAAAAATCAACAACTCTTGGGGTGTAAGTCATAATTTCATTCGGGTGATTGATACGAGGTGGTAGGCTTCTAGGAGGATGCAGGTACAAGTCTGGATCCAGGCTTAATTTTTTGTTATACAGTTGATAGATAAACTTCAGTTTTTCATGTTGCGGTCAGTTCTAGAAGTTGTGCCACAGCAAGCAGGGCTATTACCGATTCGTGTCATTGGTAGGCTGCAAAGTAACTGCACGCCTCTGAACTCGCTCAAGCCCTTGTCTTATTCAGGGCGGGCGACGCCTTTGTTTGGCCGAAGTGCATCCTCGTGAGACACGCTTAAGTTAGCCCGAAGGTGAACGGAGGACGCAGTGGCTGTCTGTGGAAATTTCCTCCCATCCGTGACACCTTGCATCTGTTCACCAGGCACCGACTAGCCCACTGTCCTACTGCCCACCCGAGGAAATGAAGCGAGATTTCCCGATGGCAGGAATGCATTGCACTTGGCTGCCGGAGAAACTGTCGCGGAGGCTCAGTGGTGCCCAGGGCAGCGGCTGCATTCCTGTGGGGAAGGGGGCAATCTCGAAAACACACGTGTGCTGCGCTATACTGGAGCACGTTGAAAGAGCTGCAGGCGGTCGAAATTAATTCGGAGCACGCCGAAGGTTCAGCTTCGGAACGTTAAGCCCCGCCTAAAAGATCACGCCGTCTTGGCTGCTGGAGGAGTAGCTGTTGTGTAGTAATGCATCGATGCCCGTTTAGGATGAGCGGAGTATGGCCTTGGTATCCTGTCAGGAATGAAGATCCGATCTTTTTGCCCGTGTGGTCCCAGTGACGAACCCACTCAGTACGTAAGCGTTATACGTAATGCTGTTGCTCATGTGCGAGAATATTTGTGTTCATTATTGATGAGTGTGAACGCTATTTCTGCTAACGCCTGATTTGTAGGATCATTTTTTGTAGTTTTTCTCCCATCGGTCGAAGAGATGAGGATATTATGCTGTTACGCATCGACCAGGTGGAGTTTCAGTCAGGATGGTCTGAAGTGGCTAAAAGCTCATCGTCGGGAGCTAAGCATACAGTCTGCGAAACAAGTGTTGACGCTGAAGATTCGTTTTCTTATCCGCAGACTCTTCACAACCGAAGCAAAGCTCCAGAAATGGCTCTAGCACCGTGTCTGCGTGCTCCTCTCGAGGGTGCAACTATCGAGGTCACTGTTCGTTTTTGTAAAAAAGCATGTGGCATGAAGCCCGGCGGAACTGGCATAGGTTGCCGAGAATTGATTAGAGAGAACTGTCTCTGTATGTGTCCATCTCGTTCGCCGTCCCTTGTCTTTCGAGGCGCTACAACTGGAAATGCTGCTACTGCGCCAGCTTAATGGTTATTCGTCCGGGTGACGCCGCTCTCGGAGACTCATTCAGTTGTATACAAGTTTCTCAGTGCGGAAAATAGTTTGTTTCTGCAGGCACCGTTAAACGAAAACCTTCGCCTCCCATATGCAGCTTCGGGAGGTGAACACGAACGGTGTGTGAAACAGCTTTTCTAGCCGTATGTATGCTTCCACTATGAGGTTATTGAAGCGAAAAGCTTCACTACGCTAGTCAACACCGCGCTTCGCGCGAGCCGGCGTATGTCGGAGCACGAGTGACGTCACGCACGGCGCAGGTGGCCGCCGCAGACTCCGTCGCCTGTTTCTCTCTCTCTCGCTCCCTAGTCACTACTGCGCATGCGCCACTAGTGGCACCGAGCCACAGGTGTACCACCGCTGCGCAGCGCAGCGCCTTTCCTCAAAATCCAAATTTAAATTTCCAGTTTTCTTTCTTCTTTTGCCCCGCCGCGGTGGCTCAGTGGTTAGGGCGCTCGACTACTGAGCCGGAGTTCTCGGGTTCGAACCCGACGGCGGCTGCTGCGTTTTTATGGAGGCAAAACGCTAAGGCGCCCGTGTGCTGTGCGATGCCAGTGCACGTTAAAGATCCCCAGGTGGTCGAAATTATTACGGAGCCCTCCACTACGGCACCTCTTCCTTTCTTCTTTCACTCCCTCCTTTATCCCTTCCCTTACGGCACGGATCAGGTGTCCAACGATATATGAGACAGATACTGCGCCATTTCCTTCCCCCCAAAAAACCAATTATCATCATCATTATTCCTCCCTGCTTTATCCCTTCCTTTACGGCGCGGTTTGGGGTGTCCACCGAGACATGTGAGACGGTTACTGTGCCATTTCCTTTCCTCAAAAAACAAAACAAGTGAGCCGACGGCGTTCATAGAGTTCACTGGCGTTGACAACTTTGCAAAGGCCGTTACGAAACGAAAGGCGCACAATCGGCTCCGTGGGTCAGCGGAGACCTCAATCTCGCTTTCGCTTTGTATATCCCGGATTAGCTGGGCTAATCCACGTTAATTTTTTGGATTCGTAGAACGCTAGCCGAAATGTCCCGGCGGCCGGCGCCAGAGCAAGGCACGCGAGGTGCACCGGGGTCGCACCGGTGCGGCACTGCACCGCGGGGCAGGCTGGAACGCTGCTCCGCCGAAGCCGGCAGAGCCAGTCAGTCGGGCGCTATTAACCTCGTCACCGGGGCATAAAGTGAGCGTTCTCGTATGCACAGACCTCGATTCCTGGCGGGAGCTCCTTTTCGGCGGCGCAGTGAGTCTCGCAATGACCGATGGCAGACGCCGGGTCACGGGGTCGGCGGAAGATTAAATTATTGCGCTGCCGACAGGAACCGAAGCACCCCTCGCCTGCAGCGGCAGCCGCGCAGGCGTCCCCGTTTCGCGTCCGTCTGCAGCGCGGAGGGGGCCCCCCCACTGCGGTCCGTCGCTTCGACCGTGGCCGTCGGAAGACGGCTGTCCTCTCCGGCATTCCATCCCACTCACGGGGCCAATGTGTCGCCGGAGTTGGCGGCGGCCGCATGCGAGGGATCCGAAAGTGCTTGCTGGTCGCAAATATCCCAGGCACCGCGAGAATGGCTGACAAGCGACTACTTTTCCAGCTACACGGGCTGTATGTAGGTGCCGTCGAAGCGCAATCCGATCGACTGCCTACGCAACTTGGTGCATTCTTTCGAGGCTGTTATTTTCTTCCGAGCCCACCTCCGTAACACGATCAGCGTAGCCTCCCCCACGAGACCTTGTGCGCGGTGCGCGTATATGAAGACACGGCTGCTCCTTATTATCAGCCATGTGAACTCTTAGTGTTGTCGCCAAGTGGCAGATGCGGAAAGCCTTAGAATGCATTTCTACATTTAAAAAAGAAAAGAAAGAGAGAAGAGAAGGGCGTTGGCAGAGCGGTGGCTGTCGTTTGCCTCGAGTTAGATGCCAAGCGCGCTGAAGAGTTCCGCTGATCCTGACCAGAGCGCCAGTCACGACCGCGGCTGGAAGAACCGGGCGTGCGTTTCGCAGACTTCGCTTTCCCGGCGCTGCTATCCCGTGGCGCGTGAGGCCCCACACTGCGAAGCTGCAGCGGTGCAACAAGGGTTCTTCGCGTCGGTACAGGCCCACAGGTACAAAAGCCAGCACGGGAAGAAATTTCACCAGCTCAGGGAGCCCCCGCGTCCGTACCACGGACAGCCAGGGTACGTTTCGTAAGGACAGCCTGCTGATATAATTCTTTCGGTTGAACGCAGACGCCCGACTGATGCGTGTGGACAGTGTGAAGTACAGTTATTCTAATTTTCGTTCTTGTTCGTTCCCGAAGTTCCGACGAGGCTTCACAGAAGGCGGCGCAGCGCGAAAAGACAGGATCCGTGCAGAAGCTGGAATTCAAGCCGGAATTTCAACAGAGACCCGCGGTGAAAAGCGGTGCCTTTTAGCGCGTTTGCGCCGAGTAGCGAGAATGACGAGCAGCAGCGGTGGCGCTGCTTGGAGAAACGCGAGCCACGAGGCGGAGGTTAACAGAGCCGTCCCCTTTCGCGCGGCGGCGCTGTTCAAACGGGGCGCCGTTTGCCTTCCGCGTTTCCTCGGCCCGAGGCGGAAGCTTCCGCGTGCGTTTGTGCGGGTCCTGCACCGAGCCTGTTTGCGGTGGGCGTTCCCCGGCGGCGTTTGCATACCGGAGATTTACCGAACGCGGGGCCGCGTCGTGCGCCCAGCTCCACGCGACCCTCGGGGGCAAACAGGAGCGCTTCTTCGGGCACGGGTCGTCGTGCGCCCATTCTGCCGCTGGCTTCGGCCTCCGGGGCCGACTTACCGGCCCAGGCTCCGCTGCTCGGCGGAATGTGACTGCCGAGCAGTGGCCCCCATCTTGCGGTTTTGTTTCCCTGTGCTTGCAGGGTTACGCGCAGCAGCGGGTGCGGCACTGGAACAGTCTCGCGGGAGCTGTGGGCGACACACTCGGGGCGTGTACTGGCGCGGCAACTGCTCAAGGCACCACTCTGGATAAAGCGCATTGCGCTCGGAAGGGCCAACTGCACTCCGTATTGTCTGATATAAATTGCGACACCGTAACAACTACCACTACAAATAACATCCGCTTCTGACCTTCTGTTGTTTCATTAATGAGTCGCGTTGAACTTGTGTATGTGCAGCTTAATCATGCGCCCACGCGCAGTGTTATGAAGTATGGTCGGATCTGTCCGCTTGAAACGTTCCGTTGGCTGCAGTCTGTAATCATTCATTACTTGCATTAGTTATGGAGTACTCCTATCCTTTCTTTCTATCGCCCCCCTCCTTCTTTCCCCTGTCTGTCTTTTCCCTGTCCTTTTACTTCCCGCTAGCCGCAGCTCAGGGTCTTCAGGTTTCGATGGCAGATGTCGCGGTTAGCAACATCTTCCGTTTCTCATTTATTAATAAAACCAATAATAATGATGATGATGATGATGCTGATGGAATTCCGGCGTCGTAAAAAGCCTGGGTTCTAGAGGCTCAGATTCCGCAGTGTTTTGCGTTTCCCAGAAAACGCTCGGTGAACTAAGCAAAAAAATCCGCTCCAATTGGCGCATACCATTACAGCTTAGCCTTCCTTTTCTCTTTTTCTTGGCATATGCAGCAAAGCTCACATAATTCCTAAGTAACAGCTTTATGTGCATTCCTTCGCGTGTAGGGAGCAGAACGATTGGCCAACCACCCGATTAATCGAGACAAGGCGAGCGGCAACAGCTCTTCTGTCGCCCTGCCCAGAACCAACCAGTCGTTGGAAGCGTAGCAGAGCGAGCTTGCACCGAAGCTTCCTTCGCATCGTGTACCCTGTTCCTGGATATGATAACCACAGGAACGATGTATCCATTAAAAGCAGGCTTCATTGCACCTGTCGACGGTTGCTGTGCCTCGCATAGCTGCAGGGCACTGCACAGCACTGCCCTAGGTGGTAGTGCCTCCAGGGCTTTCTTGCTGGCTACTCTGAATGGCTACTCTGCATGCCTCGGCAAAGGGCCCTGTCGCGCAAGTGGCAAAAAATGCGTCCGGCACGACGTTGATGGTGCTCATTGCGACAACTCGGCAGGTCCTGTAGGCTTCCTGAGCCAGGCAGCAGTGTTTTTTGAAGGGGCACCGCGATGCTTTCCCCAGTGCCGATTAGTATGATTAAACGTATTCCCCATGCGTTCCAGAGATCAGTGCAGAAAATAAGTGTTGAACTCTGAGCATGCAAACGAAGGTTATTTCGCTTAGAAAATTCAAGCAGCCACGTCTGTTGCAGCCGGCATTGCAGCTGATGTTACCGATCAACACGCTAGTTAAGCCCAACTCGTCGATGTGCGGATTTCTGTTTTATGCGTTGCATGTTGCAATCACTCAGTTCAGCCCTTGGGCGTGGCCGGGCAGCCACCATTGAAATTTAGCGCAACCACGTGACGTGACGACAGCCGGAGGAAAAGCTGGGCCCCAACTCGCGCGGTCGCGCGCGGCCGCAGCCACCACCTGACTCCTGCTCCTCCCGCTAGGGGCGCTGCGCTATGATTGACGTCACGGCATATGTATAAAAGAGCTGCGCTCCTTCGCCGGGACAGTCTTATACCCCTGTCACACGGGCATTTCGAGGGCCCTCGAACCGATAGTCTATCGACTCAAAGGCGGGCAGTTTCAATGGCGATCGAGTCAATAGCCTATCGAGTCAACGGAGCAGCACGGAACTCCATCGAGATATGCAACGCATTCTTGGCTTAACCAAGCTAAGCCTGGCCATTTTTTTCTCTTCTCGGGTCAGGATGCGCATCATCGTCACAGACTGAGCGCAGAGCAGTGCTCACCATCTGCAATCTAAGCGCAAGGGAGTAAGAAGAGAGTAGGCTTTGCTCTAGTACACCCCCTTTTATAAAAGGCATATAGGGGTGCTTAGGCATATAGGCGTGCTTAGAGTGTGCGCACGATCGCGCGCGGATTTGCATGGTTAGTTCAGAAAACGTCACTACCAGCTGCGCCTGTGGCGCCGACGACGTGGCGATAGCGTTATTCGGCACGTGTAGTGCGCAACACCTCCGAGGTTTCGGCGCGTCTCGCGTGACGAAGCCGCGGGTCACTGGGCTGCTGCTGCTGCCAATCTGCGGCGCGTCGATGTGCCGAGCATGCCGACCTTCGGCGGCGTGTCGCGCGAGCGAGGATGCGGGGAGGGCACTGCGCGGCCAGCGCTGCTGCTGCTGTCGGGCGGCGCCGAAAGAACGAGCGGCGCTGACGAAAGCGACGTGTCGTCGGATGCCCCGGCGAAATGCATCGGCGTGACCCGAGGCGGCCGGCATGTGGGTCACGCCGCATTAATGGCGTCGTGGGCCGTAGCTCGCTTCTCTCGTCCCCCCCCCCCCCCCCCCCCCCGTCTCCGCTCGAGAACGGCGTGGATGCTTGGGCGAGTGATTCGCACTTCGACCCCCCTAGGGGACGGAAGACGCCGGGAGGTATCGTTTTAGGGAAGGGCCTCCTAGCACTGTCTCCTCGCCCCAACCGGCTCATTGAGCAGGTCTCTGGCTGAGAGTAGCCATAGTCTTGCGGCCGACCTGCAGAATCCACGCAATCAACCGACAGTCCTTGGGGAATGTGAGAGGTTGGGCTGTGTACATGCATAATAGCTACGAGCAGCTTGCGTTCACAGCATGTAGAACTGATTCTTTGGGGAAATACTAATTTTCTTCGAGTGAGGGGGAAAAGCAACGTCACTGCTGGGAACCACTGAACAACAAGATGTCAGAGACCTGGAAGACCTGGGATTGGCGGGGAAATTTCGTGCACCTGGAGAAATCGGGGAATTGTGAGGAAAAAAAAAAGGCCAAGTCGTGGGAAAGGGCCGACTACAACGCTAAACGATGATCTGCAGAGAATTGCCACTGTGCATTTGAGTGCCCAGCACCCGGCCCGTGAAAGTTATCTTGTGTTTTAGATTCGCACTCATGTATTACAGCATGGCATCCTGTCCATCTTGGCTTTAGCTATTTTCTTCCTCGTTTTTCACGAAGTGAGCACTCCGTGTGATCGATTGTTCTGCCTGGTTGCAGCAGTACTCGCTCAGTTTGGGCTGGTACAGGTCAAGAAACATAGCTGCATTCTCAGGCATCTTCCACGGGAGAAACCAAAATCACTGAGCGCATGGAAGCCCCGCCGCGGTGGCTCAGTGGTTAGGGCGCTCGACTACTGACCCGGAGTTCCCGGGTTCGAACCCGACCGCGGCGGCTGCGTTTTTATGGAGGCAAAACGCTAAGGCGCCCGTGTGCTGTGCGATGACAGTGCACGTTAAAGATCCCCAGGTGGTCGAAATTATTCCGGAGCCCTCCACTACGGCACTTCTTTCTTCCTTTCTTCTTTCACTCCCTCCTTTATCCCTTCCCTTACGGCGCGGTTCAGGTGTCCAACGATATATCAGACAGATACTGCGCCATTTCCTTTCCCCCCAAAACCCAAATATTATTATTATGAGCGCATTCCATGCGCTCACTTTCGCTTTTCTCGTGCGAGGCGCCACACTGCTCCACAGTGTTTGACGTCACTGTCGCTCTACCAGTGAGCTGATATCTGATTATATCAGGCACTGGCGGAAAATACCTGTTTCTGTCATGTAAGCATCAAATTATTCTGTGATATTAGAATTTTTTCCCAGAAAATAATTATTCTTTACGCGAATTTTCGCCGTGCTACATGGCTCCCCTCTCCCCTGATGTGATTCTCAATATGCGCTCTTATCACAGTTTCGCAGAAACGCGTTTTTTTTTAACTTACACTGTCTGCGTTGATATTCTAGACTATTAGAGAATACTTGATTTTATTTGCTACCGATTTATATTACTCAGGTCCGTTTCAATCCCAGAAATTTATCTGCGCACCCTTATTGGGAACGTCAGTTGTTGAAAAGAAAGAGAAAAAGCAACACTTATAATTCGCAGCTTGAAGCTCGACTTAAAAAAAAAAGGGGGGGGGGGGGGGGCTGTCTTAAACAGGAAGAACAAATCTGTTTTCAATCTGGCGTTCGCAGCTTCAGTAAATATTTATTTTCCTTTGAATGGTTTGTGCACTGTCCATTACCATCGGCTACCATGTTTTTTCCGTCCCTCAGTTAGTGGTCGGGGAACTTTGACTGAAATAGTCTGGGAACTTGACAAAGGGTAGCTTGTAGACGCCCTGAGCGAGTATTCGCTGGCTGCAGTCTACCGTCGCAGTACTCGTTCTTCCCGTTACCGAAGATCGCACGACAGCCGCCAGTTGGCGCTGGCGTAGCAGCCCGCAGCGAAGTTTGCGGCCCGCAGCCTCGGAAGCGCGCCGTTCCCACGGCAGGAGCCAGTGGCGGATCGCCACCTTGAACTTGGCGGCAGTGAATGGGGAGCACGCCTTGAATGGAGCCACTCGAGCGTGAGCCCCGATGGAGCCCGCGGGCGCTCATGCGCGACTGACCAAAGCAATTAATCGGCCGCAGGTGCGCGTCTCCAGCAGTGGCGGCGCTCGTTAAAGGGAGCGCGCCGGTTTTAACGGCGCCGGGGCCTGTTTGGCCAGCGGCGGCCACTCGGGTCGGCCGGCGCTGCTCCTGTTTGCGCAAGTTCGAGGCGGCCGCAGTCGAGACCCCGGCCGGCTGTTTGGGCCGCGCAAACACGGCACGCGCCGGTCGCGACCCCGCCTCGGAGCGCCCCCACATAGCGAGGCGCACTAGCTCTCATCACGGTGACCCGGGCGGCAGTACTCCCGTGCTGGCAAAACGAAAAGGACTACCCAAATTTCCTGTGTGGGTTGAGCCCCCCCCCCCCCCCCCAGCCCTCTCTCCCGTGCGAGCCAGCCTGGGCTCTCCACCATGGGCGAGCTTATGCACTGCCTTGTCCTGTACAGGCCCCTCCAATTTGAAAGGGAACAAGGAGTTTGTACAAAACCACTAATTTACTGGTAAATTCACTACTGCAATTGAAAATGCCGTTTTGTACGTTTACACCAGGAGGAAAAATAGTAAGAAACAAAAAAAGCGGCCTTGTCGCTCAAAGTTACAGATTAGTCATTAATCGAATGCTCATACTTTGTTCGCTTTCATGTTGGAAACACGTACATAACGCTGTCATTTTCGCAGCTGAATAAAGTTTTCTACCCCCTTTCCACCAAATGCTGCCTGCGCTTAAGGGCATTGCGTCTCCCAAGACAAGAACAAATTGTGAGGGCACTTAACTCTGCTTACGTTTGTAGGAATGCGAAAACACGTGTTTTGAGGAATAATAATAATAATAATAATTGGTTTTGGGGGAAAGGAAATGGCGCAGCATCTGTCTCACATATCGGCGGACACCCTGAACCGCGCCGTAAGGGAAGGGATGAAGGAGGGAGTGAAAGAAAGGAAGAATGAGGTGCCGTAGTGGAGGGCTCCGGAATAATTTCGACCACCTGGGGATATTTAACGTGCACTGACATCGCACGGCACACGGGCGCCTTAGCGTTTTTCTTCCGTAAAAACGCAGCCGCCGCGGTCGGGTTCGAACCCGGGAACTCCGGATCAGTAGTCGAGCGCCCTAACCACTGAGCCACCGCGGCGGGGCAAGGAAACGTTTTGACGAAAGGAAAGGGCGCAGTAGTTCTCGGGCATCCACATCTCGGTGGACACCTCAACCCCACGAAAGTGTGTGCTTAGAGGAAAGGAAACGTTACGAAAGGAAAGGGCGCAGTAGTTCTCGGGCATCCACATCTCGGTGGACACCTCAACCCCACGAAAGTGTGTGCTTAGAGGAAAGGAAAACGTTACGAAAGGAAAGGGCGCAGTAGCTCTCAGATCTCGACATCTTTTACATTTCGCTTCCACCTTTGCGGACACTTTTTCGCCGACATAGCCTAGTAATGCTTTCGCATTAAAACTGCGCAGACAAAAGATGCCAGTAGACGGAAGCTTACTCTCTGCGTGCGTATTGGCTAAGCTGGAAAGTGTAGCGAGAAGCAGGGCTGCAGCGTACTGGATGAAATCCGATCACTCTGCGCCTGCGCCCCAGCAAAGGGCCCTGACGGCGGGCGCAGTGCCACACTGCAGCCGGTCAGGGCGTGATGGCTGTTGGAGGCCAGCCGACGAATGGTCGGTGACGGGTGGCATGCTCTCTCTTTGCAGTCCTTCTTTGGCCGGACGTACAACAATCTATCGGCGCTTGGAGACTGCAAGAACAGTGGCCAGTGCGTTATCAACAAGAAGAACAGGACCTCTTGCAAGAGCTGTAGACTCAAGAAATGCCTCATGGTCGGCATGTCAAAAAGCGGTGCGTATTCACGGTGTTTATTGTTTGAAAAAAAAAAAAAGTTCACTCTAAGAACCTAGCGCACCATGCGTGCGACGAGTGTAGACGTTGGACATTTTGGTTCAAACAAGAAAAAAAAAGTACGCCGAATTGAAGTTTCGAGATTCGGTTTAACCGAAAGAGATCAGTGTCCTTGCCATGCATGCCACAGGTAGCTAGCTATTGTGTTAGAGTTACATTCGGTTAAAGGATAAAATTGAAGTACGCCAACCATGAGCGTGTTGAGACTGCGGTACCTGTGGATTAAGTCGCGCAGTAGTGCGTTTTGAGGCATTGTTCCGCTACCTTACACCTCTGCTCACCGGCAACTTCGCGTACCTCCTTGTCAGGCGTCGTAAATGTTAGCGTAGCCCTGTTCACAATCCCCACCTGCCTACAGGGCAGTTACTTGTTCAAGTAGCTTTCTCCACTGCATATGGGGACACTTAATTACCGTAAACCGGGCTTAAATGCCCCGAGAAAGTGACATGTTCTGGCTATCGCGGCTGTTAAGCGGCAGTCCCGTACTCTTTCTCTACCCAGCGCAGCAGTTCAACGATAACAAGACAACCCATTTTGAAAGCCAACTTTCACTTGAGGTTTTGTCCGACGGTTAATGACATCATTTCCTTCTGCAAGCACAGCTCCAAGTATGATTATAATAATACTCACAGAAAAAATCCGCCTGAAATAAACACTGAAGAAAGTCCGCCGAATTTTCGAAAACTAAAAGCACAGTCCAATCACTTGATATGTGTCAGAATGTAAGCACAGTCGCTCTGCTTGCTCAAGGCTATTTATTTATTTATTTCAAGGGTATTGCTGACTAAGCACAGTCGCTCTGCTTGCTCAAGGCTATTTATTTATTTATTTCAAGGGTATTGCTGACTGCCTTGTGGTAGTCATGGCAGAAGGTGGTACAATGTATGAAAGTACAGCAAATGACGGGGCAAGATGATACCGCTGTGAGTGAATACACGCAAATTACACAACGTCAAGCAGACTAGGCGAACAGCAGGAAAGCAAGTCCACTACACACTAGACACACTAACGTGACACATGCAAAGAAGCAGCGGACAAAGAGATTTTTGCGGTAACATGTTGCTAATGCCACATACCAGCCGGTTCCACTCGAAAATGGTGCGTGGAAAGAGTGAAAATGAATAAGCTTCATTTTGACATCACAACTCGCCTCTCATGCTTGTTTCAGGTGTGGCGCGTTGTGTTGTATTGCGTGAAGCTCTGAAACATCAATTTTATGTATTATGTTGGACAGCATTTTTTGCCTATGCACTTTGAGACGCGATTCTAGGGCGGGAGGCCCAGATCACTTACTGAAACCTGGCTCCCATATGCGTGATAAATAAACCGTAGCGAGTTCCTTTGGACGCTTTCAAGTGGGTTAACGTCTGTTTAATGTGCGGGCCCCAGACAACATCGACGTATTCGATTAGTGGCCGTACCCGCGATGTGTATGCTGCCAATTGCTCGTGGAGTGCTTTACGCGGTACTTGAATAACCAGAGCTTTTTGAATGCGGCTGAAGCAGTGGATTTTATTTTACGCTGCTGTTCAGGCTCGACGTTATCATTACACCGAGGCATTTTATGTGATCAAAGGGTTTTGTCGGAAGGCTGTCAATTTTGTATATGCGCTGTAGTGGTTCTTTCTTTCGCGTTACGGTTGTTTTGCTGCATTTGTAGGTGTTTATATCCATTTGCTAAGTGCGACACCAGTTAAGCCGCTGTTAGACAGTCGCTTAAATGTGTCTGATGTTTGGCAGATGCGATACAATCGTTAGCAAAGAATCGGCATCGCACACGTGAATTGAAGGACAGGTCGTTCAAGTAAATAAGGAAGAGAAGCGGCCCAAGGACTGAGCCCTGGGGGACCCCTGAAAGGTCCGGTGCTGTTGGGGAATTCGAATCAGGTATCTGAATAAACTGGTGCCGTTATGTAAGACAAGAGTCTAGCCATTGTACGACTTCATGGTTGTTGAATATCATTGTCTGTTTAACAACAGGTTATAGTGCGATACCCGGTCAAAGGCTTTTTCAAAGTCAATGAAAATTAGGCCTGTCTGTCCATTGTTTTTAGTGTCATCATAACTTAATTTGTGATATGAATTATGTGCGTCACTGACGATAAACCTTGCCAAAATCTGTGTTGAATTTCCTAAAAAAAAAAACGGTTGCCTTCTAGAAATGAGCTTACATGCTTGAAAAGAAAAGTGTTCCATCACATTACTGGAAGTACATAGCAGCGAAATTGGTCTCACGAAAAGCTTATCGCCTGATTTATGGACAGGTATCGCGTTAGCCATCTTCCAATCGCTTGGAACTTCTGTAATAGGCTTTCAGTGAAGATTACGAAAAGGTAGTCCACCACTCGGCGTATCTAAAGGAAGGCGTTTGGGAAGTCATCGGTTCCAGAAGATTTTTTTTTTTTGTGTTCAGGCGTAATAGGGACGAGAAAATACCCGCCTCCTTGATGACTAGATCCGGTAAATTTAGGCGGGTGGCTTGGAATTTGAGAACTGGGTTACTATCACTCAGGAATACAGAGAAGTGGTCATTAGAGGCTGTCGCTATAAAGAAGTTATTTGTAACAACTGTATTATTGAGCTTTAATTTACTAACCGCGTCGTTTTTTCGTGACAGATGCATCCAGAAATTTCAGCGTGACAACTGCGTGATAAAACTGCGGGTGTCTGGAACATGGCGGCTAAAGACAGCTTTGCGCTGAAAAACGGAATGGAAGAACGCAGTAGTACTCGTTATCAGTAATTTGGGACAATTCCTAGCTAGAGCTGCGAAGCCTTGCGGCCTATAGCGATTCAATGGAAGTCGATTTGTTTTTTTTTTGTATAACTAATCTCACGGATAACATACTGGGTTTTTCCACACGATTTAGGTTCTAGAGGATCTCCCGCACGCATCAAAGGCAGCGGCGTCTCGATGCCTCGCCTAATATTTATTCTGAAACCATTCAAAATTTAGACAATCGGCGCCCATGAAAAGAAAGTTTATAGCCCTTTCGGGTGACAAAACACGATTTTTGAAGAATCTACAGCTCCAATCGCTTTTTTTTTTTTACCGGAGGCTTTAAATAGAACAGGGATCTAACTTTCCATTCTTCAATGTCATGTTCGTGTTTAATTGGCATTTTCACAACACGGTAATCCTATCTCACGCTGCAGGGCTATATAAGCCAATGCGTCCGCACGCACGTATGCGTCACGCCGTAGCCTAACGATATTTCGCCCCGTAATGACGTTTTTTTTTCTTCAGGAAAGAATATAGACCAGATTTTTTTTTTTACCCTCGCACGCAGGCTGCGGGCGCGCTCCTACTCTCGACACCAGTCGCCATCTGCCGGCGCGCGCGGCCCGGTGGACTGCGGGTCGCGCCGGCGCCACGCGTATAACGCGCGTTTACGTGTTCTTCGCTTCCTTCATTGATGCGCTGCATCACCTAGTGTTTGTGCGTGTGCTGTCCATCACTCCTCACATTTTCCCTCTACCAGACAGTACTGCGGTTATCTGACGCGCATTGTTACTCGAATGTGAAATCCGAGGGTAGTCGACCAGGTAGGGTGCGGACTGAAAAGCAGATTTCTCCGCTGGCGTGTCGTTTGTTGCCGTTGTTTACGTGCGTTACCGTCTGTGATAATTTTATGCATCAGAATCTAGATGTATTGATTTGACAAGACGGCGCAGTGATGTGCAAGCGCTAACTGGATAGGCCAGCTGCAGACTGTCCAGGCGAAGCGCGTGCTTTCGTACGCCTTCGCTGAACTTGCTATTGTTTCCATTAAGCACATGTCGTGCACGGAAATGCAAGGACGACCGCTACCAATTTAAGTTGCTATATTTCCGCACGTATGTCAGAGGGATCGGCGGGATAAAGGGCTGACCGTGGTATCTTTTTTCTGTCGGTGTCTGCCTGGATCGCAGCAAAATATATATGATTTTATTACATTCTATGACACTTGTCAAACAGCTACGCGACGCTGTCAGACGCGCCGAGAGTTTCGGAATAAAACGAACGTCACTCAGAGCCGCGGAATTCGTGAAAGCTGGCTTCTCTGCTAATATTTATTCAAGCTTTAATAAATTAAGCGAAAGTACTTTTTATGCGCCAGCTAGCATACAGCTCGATAAAATTTGTTTTCTGTTAGCCCTGCTACTCACTTCAGTCCAGAAGGAAGGATTAAGAGCACACTGGAATTGGAACTCTATGCTATAGCCATGCACCTAATGTTTGATATCGACCAAAAAGCCTTCTCTGCGATGGAGCACCAAGACGGTAGCGATAGAACGAACGCGTGCTAAGCGCCGGCACAATTAACGTGAATGTCAAACTAAATGTCATGATTAACGTATCAATTTCATCCCTTTGATAACTCAGTGCAACACAACCGCGCTGTCGAAGCATGCTCGGCAGTGTCCTTTTAGCGCCCGAAAGGCAGTAAATCGCGGCTATATGCAGGCGCAGCCGCAACCCCGCAGTCCCCCAAAGAAACGCCCGCACCGCGTTTCGACAGCCGGCAGAAAATGGCCGCGCCGGAGAGCGGCTCTGTCTACAGTCAATAGTTCCTCGTCATGCGTCGCGTGGTGGTACACAGCTGTCCCGGATTCCTGGTAACGAACAGACTTCGATTCACGAAGCCATTCACACGTCGAAACAGCTGAGGCTCGGCACCAGCCACGCAGCCGTTTTGCCTGCGTGCCAAGCGTGCGCGATTTGTGCAGCCGCCGCTTCGCTCTCGGGCATGCGGGGCCTAAGAGCGCTCGTGTCTGGTTTGTTGCGCAGGGTCCCGGTACGGGCGGCGGTCCAACTGGTTCAAGATCCACTGCTTGATCCAGGACCAGGCGGAAATGAACTCCCGCATCGCCGAGCAGCATCACCAACTGGGCGCGGCCGCGTCGGCGGCTGCCCACCCGCTCACGGCGCTCTACGACAAGGACATGCTGGGCTACGGTGCCAAGACCGAGGAAGGTAACGGCACCAGCTCGCCGCTGTCGTCGGACAAGCCACCTTCGTCCCCGGCGTCATCGTACCCCCCGCCGTCGTCTTCGGCCAGCACGTTTGCGTCCACGCCGTCGGCCTTCGAGACCAAGTCGTCCAACGGGGAGAGTCCGACCAACACGGACGCGTTCACGTACCACCCCATGTCTCCCGTGTCGCCAATTTCGCCCCTTCATCCGAGCAAATTCTTCTTCCATCCGGGCGCCGGCGTCTTCTTCGGCAAGGCCCCCGTCACGCACAACGGCCTTTCCAAGCTTTACGCTGATGGCGGGGGTGCCGTTGCGTACCCGTACTCGCCGCGTTACCTGCCGCTCGCTCCGCTGAAGCCGTACAGGGACTTTCTCCACCCATCGACGCTGGTCGTGAACGGCGAGTGCCTGGCTGACCTGCCCGAGCAGGAAAAACCCATCGACCTGTCGGTGCGCAAGCCGTGCTCCCCCAGCGCCTCACCCGCCGGTGGCCACGCCGATGACGTCGACGCCCAGGACTGCGACGTCAAGCCCGCGCTGCTGGCGCCCTCCTCATCAGGCGCCGAGATCCCGCTCGACCTGAGGAGCGCCAAGAAGTGATGCCAACCCCCCCCCCCCCCCCTTTCGCCAGCCGTCCACGTGTTCATAGGGACTCGCCACCGCCGCCCAAATGAGGTTGCAGAGCGTGTGTCAGAGCTCTAATACTGTGTAATATATGCCCCACAAAAAATGACGCTTATGGACCACAGAGAGAGAACTATGTCGACGACAGGGAAACTTGTGTGAGCCTGCTCTTTGTTATAGTCCTTCGTCTTCCAGGGAGCCGCTCTGGTCCCATCAAAGTCTGCCTTTTACCGTCCCCCCTTCTTTTTCGATTCACTAGGGCATTGCAGAAGACTTGGTAGCCAAGCGTCTCGTTGCGATCTGTCGGTCTTCTAACTCGTTCCTCCTCGTCTTCGCGTATCCTGTTTCCAATGTTCCTATGATCTGTGCCCTTCTCAGACGTGGACCACCGACTGTTCCATACCGCCACCAGAATCGTGCCTTTCTGCGATACGTTCCGCCACCTCGACGACCGCTCTTTTCATCTGCGCTTCCTGCTCGAGAGATGGCGTCAAAGGAGCGTCCTTGCCGCCATTGGCCGGGCGACTCGTACGGTCCGAGCCGCCACCAGTATTACGCCTCGCGCCACCGGTAGTGCGCGGTCCGTGCGTCCGCCGCCTGTCCGCGAGTCCCGGCCGACGACGTGCAGAGCGCTGCTGCCGGGGTCGTCGCTGGCGCCAAGGCGGCGGTGGTCGCCGACACGCTCCCTGTACATTTCGTCCCTCACACGCAGCCTGCCCGCCCAAATCGCTGCTTGTGCGCCACGAAGACTGTCACTGCTCACTGGTGGCCTGGATCATTGTACAAAATTCACACACTGCATCCATTCCCAGACAGGCCTTCATGCGCATGTTTCGAATGATACTGTCGTTGTTTTTAAGCGTTTAATGTTTCTTCTATTCCCACTGTGATAAAACCTTCGAACCAGGCGAGCGGTTCACTTCGAGCCTTGAATATATATATATATATAGACATAAGTATATATATATATATAGAAATGTCGACACGTGTGTGTGTGTGTGTCTGTGTGTGTGCGCGTGTGTGTGTGCGTGTGTGTGTGTGTGTGTGTGTGTGTGTGTGTGTGTGTGTGTGTGTGTGTGTGTGTGTCAATTTCGCGTATACACGCGCATCGGGGCTGTGGGCATTCTAGTACAAACCATTCCAAGTGACTTCTGGCACTTTCCCCGTCCTTTCCGCACTGGGCCAGTACCTGATCAGGCTGCGTCCGTCCCCCTCCCGCCTTGAGGTGCCCTCCCCCAGCGGAGCACTGTGTCGGACAGTGTAGCCACCCGTGCGCGGACCGTGTTGCTGCTTTTTCCCCTCGCATTTCCCCCACCCGCGGTGCTCTTTAACTGGCCTCTGTCGCAGCTAACCAGGGCGCGGAACGACGCACGCGGCGAGACCTCGCCGTCGTGTGTCCTGTCCGTGCCGTGCCGCCGCACTTTTCCGTTCGCGCAACTTGACAGAGACGCCAGTGTGACGCAATCGAATTCGCGAATGTTGCTCCGCAGCGAACACCCAGCACTCTGTGTTCGCGGGCGGCTGCCGGTCCGCGAGGAATCGTCGAGTTTCACTCCCGGAAAAATTCGGCGAGACGTACCTCTGAACGGGCTTGAAGTGATTTCAAGCCGATGCGGAGGGAGAAGTCGTGCTCACCGTGGAGGATCTGCTCTCATTCGAATGAAACGCTGTCAGCTTGTCAGTTCTTACGGCGGCTTCCGTACGTCTCGGCTAATTTTGTTAATACTGTTTCACCAATGAAGCTAGAGCGTTCATGAGGGGAAAACGAGGGGGCCGACCACGTTGTTTTTTGCCTCGATAAATCGCGCTTCCTCGCCGGAAGAGAACAGGAGAGCTACAGCGGGCTAGTCGCTTGACTGCTTTGAAGACATCTGTCGTTCGTCCCAAGGGCAGCGTTAGCCGCCGCCTCAAATTTCCTTGGCGAACCGCAAGTAGCCCACACTCGCTCGGTCTTACCGCCACAGCCGAGGCCCACCGACTCCACTAATCCATGCCGAAAACGGGGAAGTGTTCTGGAAGCAGCGCCAACTAACCCAACGAGGCAGTGTGCAAATCAGCAGCGCCACCGTTGCATGCACAATTGCGAACATCGAGTGCCTTACATGTCCCAGAGCATTAACTTTTTTGACAATCCCAAGTCGATACGAAGGCGTCTCGCAAGGCGTGTCGGAGCAATAAGGCGATAAGTAAAGAACAGCGGAAAAGGCCAACACCTCTCAAGCACTGTAACTGAAGCTTGCCTTCTTCCCCCGCCTCACGGCACCTTCAGAATAGCATAACGTTGATTTTACTGACAGCAGGTGAAGCCTGCCGTTTCCGTCCACAAAGTTTGTTCCCGATTTTTTTTTCATGTGTTTTTTTCTTCCATTGTGTAAAGCCACCTTTGGGTGCTTTAAGTGATATTCGTTTACATGGTAGCGCATTCGAGGGCAGTTTGGCAGGTGGCCTTTCGAAGACTGACTAAGCTGTCCATGAGCCCGCCCGTCGGACGTCGAGAATTCCATGCAGTGTTGCGAGGCGGGCTGTGTTACTGGAATTGTTGTGGTCTTTATGGGCAAAATCAAACCACGCCGCTCGTGGCCTCGAGTGGCGTCGTGGCTGTGACGTTCGAAAGAGCGGACAGAGGGTGTGATGGTTTTCGCGAAACTATGCCGCTGGACAGTGTTCTGTCTGCAGTGCAACCTGCCGTGGAAGAGAGAATGAACAAGTCGGGCCACGACTCTGTCAGACCCCACTCCCTGTCAGCGCATGCTTTACACGTTCACCCGCCCCGAGACGCCGTCGCAACAAAAGCGAAATGCATTAACGATCACCTTGATGACTGTGACTTGTTGGGAAAAAACACAATGCACGTTCGTTTCCATGAAGAGTGTTGCGCACCTGCAGATTCCGTCCAGAACGCCTGTGGCGATGTTGCCAGTGCTGTTATTGGCAGAAGCGGTCACCGCTCGTGCAGCCTTGCTCCCCAGGCGAACAACTGCGAAGAAGGTCGCGTCGTCGGCCGGAGAGAGAGATGCGGTGAACGGTCACACTGTACTTAACCAGGCCCCATGATCTCGCTCCCGAGGGGAAGAGCGCACGGAGCTCGCCTTCACGCGCCGCGCACGGGCGCATGTCACTCTACATTCCTTTTTCGCATTGCCTGTCGTTCTCCCGCTTTTTTTTCTTTTTTTCCATTTGCAAGGGCAGCCGAAAAGCAACCCGACGAGCACTACAAATATGCAGAGCAAGTGCCGTTGTGCGCCGCCTAGCGAGTGTCGTGGCAGGCAGCGGGCCGTCTGCCGCTGACGAGGCGGTTGCATGTTCAGAGTCAAACATGAGTGTCTCGCCAAAGATGAACTGCGTGGTGTGATGCGATCCATCCGCGCCGAAACGAAAGATGCGTCGACGGAGGAAAGCGGTTCGTCACGCTTCCCGCTAAGCCGCATGTAATGTAATGTAATGAAAACAAAAAATAGTGGTGCCGAAAGTTCAATCAATCAATCAACCAATCAATCAATCAATCAGGGTGGTCACGCAGGGCTGAAATCTGTGCACAAAGAAGCTTGGCAGAGGCCCAGGAGACCATTTAATGACAGTTTAACTGGACTGAACGACTGCGCTCCAGTTTGCGTTGTGTGCGTGGCTCACGGGCCAGCCGAACGATTTTTTGAACCGCTGAAATTCAGAGAAAAAATGCAGGAACAACGCAATTGCAGCATAAAAGAGACGCCTCCTCCATTTACCACCCTTTAGGCGTGGTGGCCTCGTTCTCGGCTTAATGAGGGTGAAATGCTTGGGAAATGGGTCTTTGACCCCACCTTGAGGAAACGAAGAACACTTTGGCCGCAGATGCCCTTGGGCCATAAAAAATTCAATACCACCATCATTATCACCTTTCGGCGTGGTGTGTTTCCCGCTGGAGGAGATAAAACACACTGCTGAACCGCGCAGGGATTACAACAGATACTAGCTAGGAACAGTCGAGATTTCTTCAGTAAACCCGCGAGAGCGTATCGGTGTTCCGGCTGCTTTTCGGCTGCCCTTCGTGAATTCAATCTGGCACGTGCCCCTCCTGCCCCATCTCCGACCATGGAAGGCACTAGTGCGTGCTCTAGGAGAGGTCATTCCAGCCGCGCGACTCACTTGTTCATACGCACATCGCCTCGTTCCCCACCAGTTTCTTTTTTTTGTGCTTGTTTCAGACGTGTCTCTCACTTGTGCGTGTATTTAAAGAAATTCTTGCGTATTTTGAATATATAAATGACAGGCTACGATTGTAACATTGTTAAAATAAAATGATGCGTTGAGCGTTTTCAACCCGAGTCCACAGCGATGTTGTTTCTCTACCTCAACGTCGAGTGCCCCTGCCCGCTGTGACGCAGAACGCAGTGGCCCTCTCTGCGTCGCCGCATTAAGGCGTATGCCGCTGCTTGTAGCGAGCGCGTCCCTAGGGGCTGCTACACAGAGTGATGCCACGCCGTGGAGAAGCATGGAAAGGTATGTACTATCCGAGTTGACCTATACTGCAGGCCAACAGCCTCTCCAATGACCCCCAAATGCTGCTGTCTCGCTCCAGCCACGGCCCAGTAGGTATTCAATGTATGTCATCACACAACATTCTCCTTCGACATGATTTATTTTTAATGATCTCTGAAATTTTGATTTAAATGTAACATGTAAGCCAAGGGTTTTGAGAAGGACTACAGCACTGATACCGTGGAATGTTACTTCTTTGTTTTGGTCAAATGGTGCCTTTTTTCCCCTTAATGTTCGTGATACGTTGCGATAACACTTTTCTAACCTTACTTAAATATTTGAACAACATAATGTGCGACTTTCGTTAAAAAGGGAAAGTAACCCTGCAAGGCCGGACCCGCCAACTGTGCACAACATTAGCAAGGAGCGGTGAGGCCGACATTTGAACACTACAGTACATCTACATGCAACTCATACACTCGCCTACGGACAGATACTACGGCCTCAAGCCAGGAAGGGTCTCCCATAAGTGATGGTGGTGAATGGGTAAAAAGCAAAGACATTTGGGTGTATGCATGCAATCTGTGGCGGCCACCAACTGAGAGTGTTTGGGGTATTGTCCACTTTGGTGCGCAGATGCGTGTTGCTGCCTGCTAATTATAGTTCGCCAAATATCGCGGTTGTAGCTGCTGTTATACACTCTGTAGGCCTACCTAAAGCCTGTTTCACATGCAAGCGAAAACGCTAGCGAATCCTGCCGCCGCGGCGCAAAAACCTGTTTTGAGTCGCCGCGGTGGCTTGTGGTTAGCGCGCTCGGCTGCTGATCCGGAGTTCCCGGGTTCGAACCCGACCGCGGCGGCTGCGTTTTTATGGAGGAAAAACGCTAAGGCGCCTGTGTGCTGTGCGATGTCAGTGCACGTTAAAGATCCCCAGGTGGTCGAAATTATTCCGGAGCCCTCCACTACGGCACCTCTTTATTCCTTTCTTCTTTCACTCCCTCCTTTACCCTTCCCTTACGGTGCGGTTCACATGTATGAGACAGATACTGCGCCATTTCCTTTCCCCCTAAACCAATTATTATTAGTTATTAATTATTATCGCAGGGGCTGCTCGAGCGGCGAGGTTCCATCTTTCGCTGCGGCGCGCCGCTCAACCGCTCAATTCGCTCAGTCACTTGAATGTGAATCAGCCTTACGGGATATTCTTTGAAAACCCAAGCCCTCTTTTGCGAACGTCAGTCGGCTTCCAATCCATTTTGAGCAAAGATGGCTGTTCCGAACTCTCTGGAAGTCGCGAAGAAAGTGACCGAAAACTCAATACGGGCACCAAGTCACGTGGACAAGAGCTGACGCTGCCGGGGATACATTATGCGCAAGAAAAAAAAAATTGGAGATGACACTTGAGCTCCGCCTTAAAGGCAACTGCGGCGATTTCCTGCCCGTATTGGGTTAATGGTTGACCTATAGCTGAAGGCTTTCTCATCAGGGTATGCGACTTCATTTTTTTGCAGTACACAAACAACAATATTAATTTAGGAAAAATCTTGAGTCAGAATCGAAACTCCCGCGCGCGGCCCTTAAAGCTGCTTTGTGTGGCGTCAGTGATGACGACACAGGTTGGCAAGCGAGCCGCATGCGCCTGCTGCCGGGCTGTACGAAAAGCGCATCACCACATGTTGGAGGGAGCATCGGAAATCATCGATCCTTTTTCAATGTCGCCATGCAGTGACGGCGACGATTCGACAATAAGTTTAGCGCAAGATTGCTGAGAGGGGAAAGGCTGTGCTGTCGGCAGATCGCCGCTCTGCACAGTCGGCTGCCCAGAGTCGCTTGTATCTAACCATCGGCTGTTCCCAATGTTCTATCTTTACCGCAATATCAGCGGACATAAACCGACTGTTTTACAGTCACGGTTACATGGACCACCCTAATCAGAACAGGTATGCGCCGCGCCATGAGAGCTAAAATACTGCCGGAGGAAGCATATTGGGTGGAATATATATATATATATATATATATATATATATATATATATATATATATATATATATATATATATATATATATATATATATATATATATATATATAGTGACATATCTCGTCAAACAACGACGCTGCGGTTATGATGGGGACCGAACATTACTGCTAGTCCACATTCCCTGTCTTGCGTCGATATTGACTCAACTGCTTCAATTAGTCTCAGTTGTTTTTGTTCGCCTCTTGCAGTAATTTTAGGAAGCCGGGTTATTTCAGTACAAGAAAAACATTCTAATCTAATTACCTTAGCTCGCTCACTGTTCTTTGCTGCCTCTTGACATATCAGTGGCTTAGAAGGCGTCGCGTACGGAAGCAACGTCGGCACAGCATCCAACTCCAACCACGGCCCGCTACTCGAGGGACCAAGCTCCTCCATCAGAATCATCTTGCCTTGGCTGTGGTACCGCGTGAAATGTTCCTAGCACACACTGGCCATTTCAGGCGCTGGATAGCGTGAATCCGTTTGTCGTTGGGAATTTTGCGCTAAATCACTGCCTTGCTTTTCCCCGAGTGATTCTTACATCCCACCCATTGCTCCAAGGACCTCGGTGCACTAAGTGCGGGCTAGAACTACACAAGGTGAACCCACGATGCTTTGACAGGCTGTTCCGAGTACGTGCCCCAAGTCTCGTGCCAGGCTGGGCACCAAGCGCATGTCTACAGGCAAACCCACATCTATTTCTCGGAACTGTGCCGATTTCAGTGCTCTCGGTAACAAGCCGCACCGAGTAGGGCTCCCTGTGGGAGCATATACAGGAACACTTCTCCGCCCTGCTTACCAATCTGTGACGACATCGAGCACAGGGTTGGCCGTAGCCGTGGTGCGAGTAGCCAGTGCGGGAGGCTATCTTTGAATCTGCGTTATGAAAAAAAAAAAAACTAAAGCACTCTCAGCTGTACCGTTTGGCACATACAATCTTGACACCGACAACTTGTGATGCAAATTTCATTGACATCTGTGGGCATCGAAAATCGCCGGAGTTTTTAGAGTAGGACGCGATAGCGTCAATTGGTTAATGGCCATATATGCGGAATTGGTCATTCCGTACTTTACATTCATAGATCCCTGGGAGTCCTCATATCACTGCTGGCGCAGTGGTGCACTGGTTAAGCGATGCGCCACTGCCCTGCGATGGCAGGTGTGCTGCCACCGGTGGGCCTCGTGCTATGCACCCAGGTTGCTCTTCCGAGCGACCTCTCGCGGCAAATCATTAACTTCCATGGTGGTAAGTTTGCTGACAATCCGGTGGGCAGGTTGTGCTGACGCGATAGCGTTGTCTGACCTAGGTGTCCCAACTGTACTCTCCTACGTTCCTTGTGGCACTATGGAATGTAGAGACCTCCTCAAACAATCGAGATTGCGCGTTAAACGTGTACCTCCGCACAAGTCATCGTGTTGTTTGTTCGCGGCGCACACAGACATGGTTAGAAAAGAGTATAAATCAACTATCTACGCACCATAACCATGTGCACGCACACGTGCGGTAAACACAAGGATTTTGTGGGACGTTACGCTATTTGCCACATTCGCACATTAGCATGCAAAGGAAGACACAATGATAATCTCGGCCTAGTGGCGACATCTGGCTGTTAAAGCCAGTACCATTTTGTCAACAAATCGACGCCCCTCTTTAAGCCTAGAAGCGGCAGAATCGTCAATATAAATACAAAAATGGAGTGGTCACTAAAGCAGTTTGACACCTTTAAACGCATTTCACTTTTCAGTTGTTTCAATTAATCGACCAATTACGCACTTTAAATGCCCTTAATTAGCATCATCAAGCATTGGCTTTTCATTTTGAGCACTTTGACACCTTTGAATCTCCCTTTTTAATTCTTTATTTCTTTAATAAATTAATTACAATGATTTATTTACCTCCCCTTGGCCTATCAATCACAAATCAATCATCAATCACTAGAACCATAAATTACCATGATACGATTTTTTTTTTTTTGCGCAGCCCCCGATTATTTCTGACACGCGGTGCCGAATAGTACTACGTCGACGGCTTTTCGACCGAACGAGTAAAATAAAGCATATATATCGCGTATACATTTTGTTATACGGGGAGATTAGACTAAGCGAAAGCCGAGTGCCTCACGCTAGCCATATGCCAATTTTATACTGGCGCCACATTCTGTATAGTCAGAGCGTCGCCTGTGCACTCGTCGCAGCTGTGGTATAGTCGCTTCGAGGAACTACCGAGATGGAGTGTATAGGCTGATTCTCCGGGGAGTTTCCGCTCACAGCGCCGACGACGACGCCGGATTTTCCGCTGAACGGGAGCCTTAACGCTACCCCATTAAAATGGCAGGGAGAGGAATCTGGCGACCGCTTGCGGCGGCTCGTTCCTGAACATCCAGACCACTTTATATGGGGCGCAAGAACCGCCACTGCGCTAATTTTAAACGATGCATAACAGCGATTCGCTTATCACGAAAAAGCACCTCAGAACTCTTAGCGTTAACATACTGACCCTATACGGAGAGAGCGACCGCAGCACTCCAATGCATGCCCTTTCCACAGTTCACATTGCGTACTAAAATGGCGACGTCTTTTCGGACCACTTTATTCTTACCAGACACCCCGATGGCCAGTAGAGGCCGCATCTCTGCGGTGTTTTCGTGATCAGGGTGCCTCAAAGTACAAAAAGATTCTCCTTGAGCAGATTTCGAAGCTCGTTGAAGCAATGAGACGTCGTTTTTGTGCCGACTTTGTGCGAGCTTTCTTGGCAGTGCCACCACGATGGCGCCGGTGATGGTTAGTACAGCCTTCTCTCCGCTCCACTGTCAAAAGTGCTTTTACAGAGCCGCCGTAACGGGCGGGGTCGACCACGCGTTCCAGGTGAAAAACAACACGAAAGTCGGCCAGATTGGTGGGCGCTAGCGGCAGGGCTTTCCAGCTGTCATCAATTCAGTTTCCCCCCCCCCCCCTCTTTTTTTTGTTCAGTTCATTTTATTACCTTAAAAGTCCCCCCTAGGGGCATTACATAAAGGTGTAAAGCACGGTGGTTACAGATGAGTCAAAAACAAAACAAATCAACAGCTAATTTATTTTGATTAGCCGTATGTTTTCACGAAGAAAGCTCATGAAACACTTTTGCGGCAGCGCGCGCTCATTGCATCTGCGGCTGCGCGAACTTGGACGCGCCATGGCGACAACCGGTGCCGCCGGGTGCGCGCCTGCCGTAAATTCGTTGAATTTTGCGCCCTTCGACAGCAAGCAAATTCCACAACTTGGTGCTGCTATTACCAAAAAAATGTGAGATGAGGAAATTTCTTTTCACCTTCAGCATTCTTCGATATTTCTTGAGTAGATGAAGCGCACAAAAACACAGCACACAGGAAAGGAAGACACGAGACAGGCGCTTCTCGTGTCTTCCTTTCCTGTGTGCTGTGTTTTTGTGCGCTTCATCTACTCAAGCTATGAACCAACTTGCCCAAGAACGTGTTCTACTTCGATATTTCTAGTTATAAAGTTCGCCCAAATCTCGGCAGGGTCAAGAGTATAATCATCACCATCTTATTGATGGTTTATGGGGGTTTAACGTCCGAAAGCGACTCGGGCTATGGGACGCCGTAGTGGAGGGCTTCGGATAATTTCGACCACCTGGAGTTCTTTAACGTACACTGACATCGCACAATACACGGGCCTCTAGCATTTCATCATCATCACCAGCCTGACCACATCCACTGCAGGGCAAACGCCTCTCCAATTAACCCTGTTCTTTGCCAGCTGCGCCCACCCTATGCCTGCAAACTTCTTATACCCCTGTCACACGGCCAGTTTCAATGCTCATCGTGTCGAGGGCCTTCGAGTCTCGAGATTCTCAATCTCCATCGAACTCGAAGGAGTTGGGTCGCTGCTACACGGCAAATCTCAATGGCCATTGAAATGGTTCTCGTGTCTCACGCCAAGCTTGTGTGGCGCCACAATCGCTACTTCGGATTTTGAAAAAAAAAAATTATCAATGTGTACTAAATACTTAAATACACGCATGTCGTTTAAAACCTTTTTTTAATAGCACGTACGCGACGGACAGATGCTGACACTGCTGTAGCCATTCTAATACAAGGCGAGCCAAAACCAAGCCAGTCCAACTGCGTCGGAGCGCTGCTTCGTCAGGCTTAACACCTGGTATATCGCCTTGATATCTGAAAAACAAAAGCTATTTGTCTCTTGAAACTTTATGCGATGGGAAGAATGTGCAAATCAAAGGCGAATACAATAGTTTTGGAACACAATATTGCTTTGAGGGATTAGCGACGAAGCTGTTAGAGAATTATAGCATATCGTTACCGTGTTTACGTTACCGTTTACCGAGCCCGGCTAGCGACGTCTGCGCATGCGCCGCCACTTACCGGTCCGCAAGCACTTTACGGAATCTCTTTTAGCGTTGCGGAGAGTTACCGTTCGCTCGTAAACAAACATGGCGGCGCCCTGCACGGCCGCTTCGGACCAAATACAGCACCGCCGCCGCGTTCTTCAGCGCCATTTCTCGCTATAAAGGAAGGCATTGAGCTTTCAATTTGCAAACTCTCACTCATACGTTGAGGTTTGAGTAACAACTATGCCATGTTTTTGAGATTATTTGCCGATTTTTGAGCAGTTAAACCTAACCCTATGTCGTGTACATAGCCAAATATCAACGACTACAATGGAGCTCTTCAGTTCTGTGCCCGATTTACCATTTTTTCTATATTTTCACGATTCTTTTTCCTCGAAAAAAAGAGACTGGTAATTCTCTTTCTATATTCATCAGTAATTGCAGAAAATAAAAAGTTTCTCTGGCAGGGAGTAGGCGTGCTTTAACTTACTTCCACTAGATGGCGCCACTGTGTTTACATCCAAACACACAAAGAAGCGACGATGCGGCACGGCAAACAGGTGTCGTAGTTGTGCTTTTTTACAGCGCTCCAACGCAACGTGCGCTGTCTATGCAGGCTTACTGAGGTCTACGTAGTGAAATTGTCTACGGCCAGGGTAGGCAAAGGTGTCTAGCTTCACGGGCACATTTGAAAAGCCGCTGAGTCGGCTGTTAGCTGAGGTGTAGTCGATACGTCTTTATATGTCGAGAAAACGATTATTAAAGTGTAGCATCTCACTTCATAGAAATGATTGCAATGCGTCCGTATTTTTTTCGTTAAAAGCTGGGAATCTGCCATCATCATCACTCGTTTTAGCCTTACGGTAATTTGTTACAGGAGAGACGGTACACTAAAACGTCCTCTGGCATGCGCCGCGCTAACCGGGAATTCCGGTCTCCGGTAACACGGTAAACGTTAACGTAAGCACGGTAACGATATGCTATAACTCTCTAACGTTATCGCTGTGGAGCGGGCGGGCAGGGCGCCGCCATGTCAACGCTATGTACGCAAGCAACGCTAAGACCGCAATGCAAAATTAATGCGCTTAAAACCAGTCTGATATAATTTTATAATTAGTGTACAGACTGCTTGCATTAAAGTTCAGGCGAATAATGTTTGTTCATGCTTTTGTACCGTGAATGTATCGTGTACGAAAGTGCGCTTGGCGCCGCTCGAAGCAACGCTAGCAACCTTGGGCAGCGCACGAAGGCCCTGGAAATCTCGATGGAGTTCCGCGCTGCTCCGTTGACTCGATATACTATTGAATCGATGGCCATTGAAGCTGCCCGTGTAGCAGCACTCGATCGTCTTTGAGTCGATAGACTATCGGTTCGAGGGCCTTTGAAATGCCCATGTGTCAGGGGTATTAATCTCATCCGCCCACCTAACCTTCTGCCGCTCCGTGCTACGCTTGCCTTCTCTTGGAATCCACTCCGTATTCAATGCCATGTCCAAGCCCATTTCTTCCTGTTAATTTCGACTAGGATGTCATTAACCCGCGTTTGTTCCCTCACCCACTGTGCCCACTTCCGGTCTCTGTTAACGTTACACCTGACATTTTTCTTTCCAGGGCTCGCTGCGTTGTCCTTACGCTGAACCCTTTTCGTTAGCCTCCACGTTTTTGCGTGAGTACCGGAAAGATATAGCTGTTGTACACTTTTATATTGAGGGACATTGGTAAACTGTCATTCATGATCTGAGAGAACCTGCCATATGCGCTCCACCCCATTCTTATCCTTGCAGTTATTCCCCACTCGTGATCCGGATCAGCTGTAGTAAACGTATTCCTTCACCACTTCCAGAACCTCGCTGCCAATTGTGAACTGCTGTTCCCTTGCTAGACTGTTGAACATTACTTTCGTTTTCTGCATGTTAATTTTTAGACCCACCGTTCTGCTCTGCTTGTCTAACTCATTGATGATGATTTGCAGTTCACCTCCTGAGTGACTCAGCAAGGCAATGTCATCAGTGAATCGCATATTGTTTAGGTTTTCTCCATTAACTCTTATCCCCAACTGTTACCAATTCAGGCCTCGGAATACCTCCTGTAAACAGGGGGTGAATAGCATTAGCGAGATCGTGTCTCCTTCTCTGCTACTCTCATTTCTCTTTCATCTTTGTTATCACCTCACCCCTTTTCCCCTGTGTAGGGTAGCAAACCGATTATTCTTCCAGTTAACCTCCTTTCCTTTTTCCTCCTCCTCCTCATCCTCCTCCTCCTCTTCTACACCCTGATTCCGCAATGCCTGTATGACTGCTCTGGTTTCCACTGAGTCGAATGTTTTCTCGTAATCAATGAAGGCTATATATGGGGTTGGTTGTATTTTGTGCATTTTTCTTTCACCTGATTGATAGTGTGAATATGGTCTGTTGTGGAATGTCCTTTACGAAAGCCTGCCTGGTTATTTGGTTGATTAAAGTCTAAGGTTGCCCTGACTCTATTAGCGATTACCTTCGTAAATACCTTGTAGGACAAGACAGACAGCAGATCGGCCTGAAAATTTTCAAGTCCTTGGCGTCTCCTTTCTCATGAATTAAGGTAATGTTTGCGTTCCTCCAATCTTCTGGTAAGGTCGAGGTTATAAGGCATTGCGTATACAGGGTGGCTGGTTTTTTCTAGCACAATCTCCCCTCCGTCCTTCTGCTGTTACCTGATCCTCCCCAACTGCTTTTCCTTTTTGCATTACTCCTAAGGCTTTCTTTACTTCCTCTTTCGTTACTGGGGGGATGATGCATTGCTCTGCGCTACTGTCTCTCTCATTAACTATCTGATTACACTGGCTGCTGTATAAATTTGTGTAGAACTCTTCGGCTACTTTAACTATCTTATCCATATTGCTGTACTCCGTTTCAAACATGTGCAACGCTATCAAAGTTAACGCTCTTGTTTGCGCTGTTTGCATCCGCGACCAAAAAATAGTGCGCTATTTGTGGTGAGTGAAACATTGTAAATGTTTTGCCTGTAGGCTTACCACATGACACATTTGTCATGATCTTGATTAAATGCACTCTTATTGCTGACAACGCGCTGTCGCTTTCTCGTGCCGTAGACCACTCGGGTACAGAACAAGCGCGGAGTAACACTTTATTTTCCGATCCGGACTACTTCTGTATCTTTCACAGCGTTGCACCTGATGTATGAAACGGAGTATGCACCTGATGTATCACATCGCCCTCCTTTTCTCTTAACGCATACATCTGGTTTTTACCTATGCCTAGTTTCGTATTCACCGCTTTTAGGCTACCTCCGTTCTTTAGAAAAGCACGCTCGATTCTCACCATATTAAACTTCGTCATGTCGGCTACCTTGCGCTTATTTCTAGCATTTCGCCTCCGTCGAAATGCAACCGCCGCGGTCGGTATCGAACCCGTGTTTTTCGGGTCAGCAGCCGAGCACCACAACTGAGCCGCTGCGGCTGCTCATGACCTACTTTCAAATTTAAAGTTTCATGTTTGGGAGATTGCTACGCTCAGTAAATCGTTAAACCCAGCGAAAGCTTGGTACAACCTAGCGCGATTTGTAGGTTATCACGTTCGTTCCGGGAAAACGGACCAACAAAGTTTTCCTAGCGTGATGTTCACTTAGTAGGCAACAAACATGACGGTGTAGGATAAAAGAATCCTTCAGCTAGCTAAGCTCGTGTATCGTTGTACCCTTCCAGTGGAATTAAACCGTGGTGTGCTCCGTGCGCTGGTATGGTGGCGCCAGCAGCGATCAATCGCCAGCGCCGCATCGCGGCGCTCTCCGCGTTAACTGAACGCCCAGCGCGTTCGCGTCAGCCCGGCCGCATAGCAGACGCGCAGTGGCAGCGTTGCGAAGATGGCACCACGGGCGACTCAACGCCTGTTGTGGATTCAAAGCATTAAACGCTTTGGCATGTATTAAAAAAATAGATGGAAAAGTGGACGGCGGCTGTGTGCAAGGAATCGTGTATGGTGTTCAAAAGAGGAAGCAGCGGCGCAACAGGGCATCCATCATCGGTAAGTGAAAAAAAATTTCGGCAGAGACACTTAGGACTGCTTACTTGTGGGAATGCGAAAGCATTGCTGTCCCTGGGTGCACTGACACCCCCCCCCCCCCCCCACACACACACATACACACACGCGCGCGCGCGTATGACACCACCTGGAACGCTGTACGAGGAATGGTTGAATCGCAATTTTGTTACGAAAATTGGTTTTTAAGGAAGGGAAATGGTGCAGTAACTGTCTCACATCTCGGTGGACACCTCAATCACGCCTCAAGCGGTATTCACACGGGGCACGTCGGCACGGATGGATGTGCAGAGGAGATGCGCCACGTCACCGATCAGCAAAGCCCGCCCCTGCTCTCGGACTCGCTACTCACATTAGAGCTGTGCACGGGCCGCATTCGGACACCGGCGTTCGGAGGCCAGGCGAGCGGACGCGCTTCACATGCGCTCCGCAAACTTTGTCCTTTACGACCGGATTTACTCATCCCAGCCGTCTGAAACTAGTGTCATCAGCTCCCGCTTCTCGTCAGGAATCTGCCGATACCAACCTTTCCCGATTTGAACCACCCCATTAAGAGGCAAGGCCATATTTTTTTTTTGATCACCCCGCTGCACTGAGGCTAAGCCTCGCGGCGCAGCAGCCGCCGATACCGAACGCCGCTGGAGACGCAGCTCGGACCACCGGCGCGTCGGCGCCTCGACGGCGGCACGGAACCCATTGTAGTAGAGGGAGAAGACATATCACCCTCGGAATTTACCTCTACTAACGGCTGGCAGTCAGCGCACGACAAGCGATGCCGATGCCCGGCCGGGCGCCGGCCCCGGCCGCCCCAGCTGTCTTCCCTACGCCACCCCAAGCTCCCCATCGACGACCACAAGATCATCCTCCGTCCCCGTGGCGGCCTCAACCTTCCGACCGTGAACGGTGTTGTGCTTCGCAATGCCATTCTGCAAGCAGCCCGCCTTGGACATCAAGAGGCCAAGCCCGAC
This sequence comes from Amblyomma americanum, assembly GCF_052857255.1. Taxonomy (NCBI): domain Eukaryota; kingdom Metazoa; phylum Arthropoda; class Arachnida; order Ixodida; family Ixodidae; genus Amblyomma; species Amblyomma americanum. The sequence goes on along the minus strand of NC_135497.1, from coordinate 83,223,096 downwards.
ACAGCCATCATCAACACCCTTCAACATCTCATCCTCATCAACACTCCCGACCCGCAGCGCAGATTCCGCTACCTCGAAATCAAGTCCATAATGATCAAAGGCACCGCCTACGACATATACTCCTACCAAGCGGCACCGGAGGACTGCGCCCGCGGCGTGGTCCACGGGGTCCCTCTTGACCCCTCATACGAAGACATCAAGGACCGTCTCAGTCACGAACGGAACCCTCCCATCCTCGACTTTAGACGCATGTGCTCGACAGAGTCCATCATCATCATCTTAGAACAAGACTGGGTGCCAAGCACATCTACTACTCCTCTGTACTTTATAGGTGCTACCTCTTCAAAAAGAAGATCGAGCACTGCCGTAACTGCGGCGCACTCGGCCACCGTGCGGATGTGTGCCCGGCTCCCAAGCAACGCCGCTGTCCCGGCTGCGACGAAGTCGAACCCCCTGAGGACCACTCCTGCACGCCGCAGTGCAAAGTCTGAGGTAAAGCACACCTGACGGCGGACAAAACGTGCAAGGCGCGCTTCCGCACGCCATACCTCGTCAAAAAGAGGTACTGGGATGCTACGCGAGCCGCCGAGGCAAACGCCAGCCAGACTCCCATCAGTAAGCTCCACCCCAACACCGCAGCCGCTCCACGAGCCGCAAGCCCCAGGCCCCGCAGCTCACATCGAAGTCCTTTCCGGTGCTGCAGCGTGCCGCACCAAAACAGCCGTCCACCCCTCACAAGCCCAAGGCCCGGTCCCGCTCCTGGACTGGAACCCGGCCACCACCATCTCCAGTCCCACCGAGACCACCTGCCCAGGCACCCGGCCGCTGCACCAATGAGGTGAGCTGGGCAGGCGTAGTTTCCCAGGGCTCCGTCAACCCTCTCTATGAAGAGCTGCTGCGTGTCCGCGCGCAGCTCGTCTCCCTCCAAACCACCAACCACCGCCTCCAGGCACAGCTGCATCCCACCAGCAGGCCCAAACCCCTAGCCCGGCACCAGCGGCCCCGGCCGCTCCTACCCTCACTCTTCCACCGCCACCTCTCCCTACTCGCGAACAGCCGGCCAAGAAGCGGGCCGCAACACCCACTACCTCCCTGACCACACCAACCCCGACCAAAGGAACGCCAGCCCTGCCTCCCAATTTCGAACAACTCATGGAGGCGAGAATTCAGGCCGCGGTGCAGACGGCCATCCAGGCCTTCACAAATCAATTCGCCAACCTCACTACCCGTCTAGACGAATTTGCTCGCCAAATTGACGAGCGATTTAAGGAGCAAGAGTCTCGCCACGCGACAGCCTGTGTTGCCGTGCGGCCTAAAAAGAAAGCCTGGCTCCACAACGTCTCCAACTCCTACACTGCAAACGAAAGCTTGCTCGACTACTGATCCGGAGTTCCCGGGTTCGAACCCGACGAGGCGGCTGCGTTTTTATGGAGGAAAAACGCTAAGGCGCCCGTGTGCTGTGCGATGTCAGTGCATGTTAAAGATCCCCAGGTGGTCGAAATTATTCCGGAGCCCTCCACTACGGCACCTCTTCTTCCTTTCTTCTTTCACTCCCTCCTTTATCCCTTCCCTTACGGCGCGGTTCAGGTGTCCAACGATATATGAGACAGATACTGCGTCATTTCCTTTCCCCAAAAACCAATTAAAAAAAACGAAAGCTTCAGTGATGGCGAGACCACGCACTAGCCTAACCATTTGGCAGTGGAACTGTCGAGGCTTTGGTTCCAAGCGGGGGCTGCTTCACCAGTTCCTGGCTCGGGCAGATGGCCCCGACGTGCTCGCGCTGCAAGAGCCCTCCAATCCCCTCACCCTACCCAGCTACATGCCCATCGTCCCCTTTTCTCCTACACCCCCTCGGGTTGCATTTCTTGTACGCCGTGCGCTCACTACTATCTCCCACCCCTTAGACGTCCCCGAAATAGATCATCTCCTCATCGAACTCGTGCCGCAGCGCGCTCGGGATGCTGGTCTCTTCATCTTCAACGTATACAGCCACCCGAAGTGCCTGCGGCACAACTTCGACCGACTATTCAAGCTTGCTAAGCTAGCCGCACACAAATATCCCCTTCTGATTGTAGGGGACTTCAACGCCCCGCACACGGCCTGGGGCTACACAGCCGACACCCCCAAGAGGCGCAGGGTATATGGTTCGCAGCTCAGCAGGCCAGCTTCTCTCTTTTCACAGACCCCACCACCCCTACTCGCACCGGGAACAGCGTCTGCGCAGACACTACTCCTGACCTCACCGTCACCCACCGCCTCCCTCACGCTGCGTGGTGTAAAACCCAGGAGAATTTGGGTAGTGATCACTACATTATCGAGATTCTCCTACAAGCAGGCCCAACACGTAGACCCTCTCGTGATGCTACCATCACGAAGTGGGACTCGTTCCGCACCTCCAGAGCAGCCCGCACTCTACACACCATCTCAGACATAGCCACTTGGTGCGACCAACTCCAGCGTGACTTCCGCGCCGTGAGTCGCCAACTCCCAGAGGACTGCCCTGCAGACGCGATGGATTCCCATCTCCTGCACCTATGGGACGCCGAGGCGGGTCTCGAACGGAGATGGCGACGTCAGCGCTCGAATAGAACACTCAGACGCCGACTGGCCCGGCTCAACAAGGAGATTGAGACGCATGCTGCAACTCTGTCTCGCCAAAATTGGGGATCTCTGTAACAAGCTGGACAGCAACATGAGCCTGCCCCAGACCTGGAACCTATTCCGCCATCTCATTGATTCGACTCAGTCCAAGACACACCAGAAACACAACCTCATTAAGCTCATACACACATCCGAGGCCTCCCCGCAGGAACTTCTCGAGGAGCTTCGTGATCTCTACTTCCCGGCATATCCCTCCGCAGACCACCCTGACTACACAGGCTCCCCCAACGACCTTCTCGACCAACCGATCACCGAGGCGGAAGTGAGGGCAGAACTTCACCTCCTCAACGCGTCCTCAGCTCCTGGCCCCGACGGAGTGCACAACAAGGCACTCCGCCACCTCGATTCCCTCTCCGTCAAAGCCCTAACCGACTACTTCAACGAATGCTGGCTGCGCGGTGCCCTCCCACCTCAGTGGGAAGACGCCAAAGTAGTCTTTATTCCCAAATACGGCAAACCACTTCTCCCCGCTAACCTCCGTACCATTTCTCTTACGTCGTGTGTGAACAAGCTCATGGAGCGCGTTCTCCAGACCCGGCTCAGCCGGTATTTGGAGAACAACAACCTTATGCCTTCGTGCATGTTTGGTTTCCGCCCGGGCTTGTCCACACAGGACGTCTTTCTGCAGCTCAAGCACCACATCCTTGACTCCCCCGCGGGCGACACCAAGGCTATCCTCGGCGTCGACCTAACAAAAGCTTTCGATAACGTTACCCACGCAGCCGTCCTAGAGGGCCTCCACGCCCTAGGTGTAGGCCCGCGGATGTACAATTACGTCCGCGATTTCCTCTCCGAACGAAAAGCCACACTCACCATGGGCGACCACCGGCTGTCCGGTGTCTCACTGGGAGGGAGCACGGGGAACCCCTCAGGGTGCTGTACTGTCTCCTATCCTCTTTAATATAGCCCTTCTCCAACTCCCCCACCAACTCGCCCAAATACCCGACATACATTTCAGCCTCTATGCTGACGACATCACTATCTGGGCTAATCGAGGCAGTGATGCCGACATGGAACACAACCTACAGTCGGCCCTCAACATCATCGGCTCATACGCTCGCGCGCGCGGCCTAGCCTGCTCCCCTTCAAAATCAGAACTCTTCTTCTACCGCCTGTTGGGTGTGGGGCTTCTATCCCGTAGCAGGCCACTGGTGTTGGGGGACTGCGCTTCGATCCCACCGCTGCCACGAGTTGTTAGGCGCGGGCCCCTGGTTCGCCTAGGCCGACTCTCGCCAAGGTCGATGTCCACGGGTTCCGGATCGGGAGACTGCTGTTGTGGGGTTACGAAGAGATGAGAGGGTCGTCGAGGTGGAGAAGAGACTGAAAGGGTTTATTTATATTTTTACATAGTTCAAAAGAGTGAATCGGGAGCTGGCTGATCACACGCCAGATCGCTGCTTAAATAGGGTCCGCTGTCCCCAGGTCCCTAGTTGGGGAATTTAGTTAATTAAAAATGCGTCGAATCACTGTGATGTAGATCACGTGTCCAGTCTTTAGGGTCCGCCTTCCAGGACGTCCCCAACAACACACTCTTGCCACTTCTGGCAAGTTATGGTCCGCACTGTCCAGGCAGCAGTGATGAATAGCCCTAAGCGGGTCCCAAGCAGCCTAGAAGGTCAGTCACCTGCATTTCACAGCGGTAGCGTGGGAACTAAAGGTTGCCACTGCAGTTTGCAGAAGGTTCCACGTATAAGGAAAAGCACTTAGTCTAAGACGAGGTTGTTTTCGAAGCACGAGGATTCCGGCGTCGTTGGCTTAGTCAAACACGGCCGCATTTGCCACGGCTCATTTGCAGCCCCGCCGCTCGCCGGCTCCCCCGCCGTCCCCTCCGGGAGAAAGACGTCGTTATGTCCCGGGTGGGTCCGGCGTTGAGAACAAACGACAGGTTCACCAAAGCCGTTCTCAGGCAGCGGAGGGCCGTTTCACCCCGTAAACAGCAGGGGGGGGGGGGGGAAGGTCCCTTGTAGACGCCACCACCTGCACTCGTGGCGCTGCAACCACGTCGACGGCCCTTTGAAGCCTCTGTCGATTGATGCTTCTCAGTGGCTTGAATATTCTTGGCATGTTGGCGTCTCCAAACGTAACACACCCCAGGCCGCACGACCTCGCCAACCCCCCATCTCACTCACTCTAGGAAACCACCCCATTCCCCTGGTCTCCAAGATTCGCATCTTGGGCCTCGTCCTTCACTCCCACGGCGCGCATGGCAACACCATCCAAACTCTCCAGACCCAAGCCCAGCAAGCCACCCGTCTCATTAGGCGCGTGGCGAACCGGCGCGCGGGTCTGCGAGAGCGGAACACTCGCCGCCTCACCCAAGCTTACATCACGAGCCGCACTGCGTACTCATTCCCCTACCTCCCCCTAAAGCAGAAGGAGCGGGACCGCATCAACGCGCTCCTCAGGAGCAGCACGAAGGTTGCCCTCCGCCTACCCCCCAGCACCTCTACTACCCGGCTCCTCAACCTCGGTACCCACAACACGTTTGAGGAGCTGGCAGAAGCCACCCTAACAGCACAGCTGACTCGCTTGTCGAGTACCGCGGCAGGCCGCACTCTACTCTGTCAGCTAGGCATCACCCCGATCACCCATCCTACCGAGGGGGTTCCCATACCTCCAGACCTACGCTCCCATCTCATCATCCTTCCAATCCCTAAGAACATGCACCCCGAGCACGACGGAGAACGCAGGACAGCCCGTGCCAAAGCTCTGCACAAGCTCTACGGCAACAGTCCCGAGGTAGCCTACGTGGACGCGGCAGCGTACTCGTCGGGCTCCCGCATGGTTCTCGCCGTCGCCAATTCTCAGGCCCGACTAATCGCATCAGGATACGTCACCACAGACTCATCAGAAATTGCAAAGGAAGCGGCCATTGCACTCGCTCTTGCCTCCACCTCTGCCACCAAAATTATCCCCGACTCAAAATCCGCCCTATCCAATTTCGCCAAAGGCCTGATATCCCGCACCGCGGCTCGACTTCTACGCTTCTGGCACCCCACCCACCCCGTAACCCTTATCTGGACCCCCGCACACGCAGGCCTCCCGGGTAACGAGGAGGTCCACTCCCTCGCCCGAGGTCTCACTTTCCGGGCCGGAGTTGGACCTCCTCCGCCATCCCGAGAGCATCTGCTTACGTTCAAAGATATTCTTGCCTACTATCGAGATACCCGGCGCGTTTACGCACCGCCGGCTCCCTCCCTAACCTTAATCCAGGCCTCCCACTGGCGCCGACTCCAGACCCGAACTGCTCCCTACCCTATTCTCCTTCAAGTCCGCTACCCCGATTAATTCCTTTCTTCTTGTAAGCTCTGCGGGAAACCGGGAGACTTCATGTCCACCTCACATGTCCTGCCTAACCACACCCTCCATCCCCCACCACGGCAGAGTCATACTGGGAGACTCTCCTGGCCAGCTCCGCTGCTTCTGACCAGCGCCGGATAATTACCGACGCCCTGAAGCGGATAGCCCTCCAAGGGCTGTCCTTTGCCCTGTAAGGGCAGCCCCTAAAGGGTTGCCTCGTGCCATGTTAGGGGGTTTGCCCCCCTCGGTATTTGGCAATAAATGTTTCCACCACCACCGGGCCACAATTTGAGCCCACGGCCGGCCGGGGCGCTACCATACCGACAGGAGGCCCTGCCCGACACAGAAGGACCCTGTGCTCGCCCGTGCCCGGCCAGGGCTAATGGTGCTAGAGCACGATAATTCGTAGTTAATCGAGGGTAAACCGCCCGTGATTGTTTTGCTTGCGCGTCTACGCATTACCTAAACGCTGAGTGTCAATTTCCTACCTTGCCTGCAAGAAATTTGGTTCATAAAATCAGGCGCACGATTACGTGGTCATACGTCTCACCAAGTACATTAATAATCCAAGAGATGTTCCTGCGATTTAGAGAGCAGTGCAAATTTTTTCTTTTTGAGCATATCGTACAATGCAAGGCGGAGTGAGCGATGATTCAGACCAAGGTGGTTAAGCTGCTGCTTTATTTCCATGGTAAGACTAAACTGGTTGGCTTTTCTCGCCACACTGCAGCATCACTTTCCTATACTACAATTCCAGGGAAAACAGAAAATAGAAATAAGATACGACTTTACTGAACTACTCACAGTGTGAATGAAAAAGTTTCACACCAACGCCGCCAACAAGGTTTGATTTGACAGTGGAATTTCGTAGAATTTTTTGCACTGCAGCCATTTCTTTGAAACCTCGATGAGATGAAATCGGACTTGGTTCCGGGAAACAAGCCTTAGAACTTGGGTATTCAACAGCTTTACCTGGTATAATTTTCCATGTTTTACTCTGCACTCTGGTTATCTGACAGACTCGGAGCTAGTAAAGAAAGTGTTGACTGCGGTGCCACGGTTCCCGTTGGACCGGCAGCCACCCGCATGGCCCGGCCAGTGCACCCTTGTTAGCTCACTATACAGGGTGTTTCACACAATTTTTAAAAATAGGTTTCTTCTTAGTTTCTTAGTTTTTTCTTCTTTCACTCCCTCCTTTATCCCTTCCCTTACGGCGCGGGTCAGGTGTCCGCCGATATGTGAGACCGATACTGCGCCATTTCATTTCCCCAAAAACCATTTTTTTAGTTAGAAGAGCGCTTTTTTCGGCATAGCATTGTCAGCGGTGTAGTATATCGCGGCGACGAAGAATGCGTGCGGCTCCTCGCCTTTCGTGTTCGCCTCGTGTACCTCCTGACTGCAGAAACTTCGTCTTCCCCGGGAACCTTCGCCCCAAGAACTACCGCTTTTAAACGGGAATTCATAACAGGCTGCACAGACGAAAAACGTTAGCCCGGAGTACGGTTCGGGCCACCACCCTCGCCCTTAGACAGTGCATCTTGTCCTCCCTCACCCTCACCTCACCATCTCCTCCCTCCCTCGTCCTCACCTTACCATCTCTGTCCTCCATCACCCTCGTCCCCACAAATTTTCATGCGCCCATCCTCTCTCACCCTCACCAAGTGAAATCCTCATGAGGTGAGGGTGAGGACGACCTCATGAGGGCTCGCCCTCGTGAGGATGCCCACCTCTGGCCACCATAAACCATTGCCTGTGACTCATTTAGCGCATTCCTTCTCTCTACATAAATCAATTACTAAGACTCCTACCAGTGATGACACATTCAAAACAGCGCAGACAGTGTAGATCCCTCCCCAGTTGACACTCATCACATTAGGTCCAAAATGGGCTCTTTTCCAGTATACCCTCTGTGCATGAGCAAGCATGCGCGATCTGCAAGGAAAGCGATAAAACATATTCGGTACCTTGACTGCAGTGTTTTTATAGCTGTTATGACATTAGCAAACGCAGCAGTAGGTCGAGCACCCACGATTAGCGAAGTTTGTTTTCGCCTTCGGAGGAAACGCCGTACCGCTCGCCTCGCCGACTGCAAACTGAGCGAGAGAGCGGCGTCAACCTTTCGCCCCTTTGTTAACCAGATGGCGCCACTCGCGCTTGCCAAACTGCAGCGCAAGGAGGCTATAACGAACAGGTTAAGCCCGAAGGGATCACCTTCAAATCACGTTAAGGCTGTTTCACATGGTGAGCATTGCACGGCAAAATACAGCCCAGTCTCATTGCCTTTGCGACGCCAATCGCAGCCAATCGCAACGCTAAGGCGCCCGTGTGCTGTGCGATGTCAGTGCACGTTAAAGATCCCCAGGTGGTCGAAATTATTCCGGAGCACTCCACTACGGCACCTCTTTCTTCCTTTCTTCTTTCACTCCCACCTTTATCCCTTCCCTTACGGCGCGGTTCAGGTGTCCGCCGAGATGTGAGACAGATACTGCACCATTTCCTTTCCCCCCAAACCAATTATTATTATTATTGTCGCTATGACTCAACTTATCGACCCTTCCTGATTTGCTAACAACATCACGTCATGGGAGCACGTGGGCAAGGGGGCGCGTAGAATGAAAACAGCCTTGGTTGGCAAAAGCGGCCTTTCCGCTCGGGTATCCCTGCTCCGCGGAGCTGTGCGACGATGTTCATTTTCAACCTGAAATAATGTATTAACGATATTTAGATGAAGCCAAAGTACGCAGCACTCCAGTACACGGACCCATTAGCGATTGGCAACTGGAAAGATGACCGAGTGTCCGGCATGTACACATGCACTTCGGAGATAGTTTCGTGTATCTAGATATAACAAGGCTGGTCCGTGCAGTGCTCAGGCACTGAAGTCCTACCAGCTGCTATAAAAGTATAGGGTCTCGCAATGGTTTGGTTTAAGGGTCTATGGGGGTTAAAGTCGCTTTAACGTCCCAAAGCGACTCAGGCGATGACGGTCGCCGTAGTGAAGGGCTCCGGAAATTTCGACCATCTGGGGTTCTTTAACGTGCACTGACATCGCACAGCACACTGGTCTCTAGCATTTCGCCTCCATCGAAATGCGACCGCCGCGTCTTGCGATGTCAGTGCACGTTAAAGATCCCCAGGTGGTCGAAATTATTCCGGAGCCCTCCACTACGGCACCTCTTTCTCTCTTTGCTCTTTTACTCCAACCTTCTTCCCTTCACTTACCGCGCGGTTCGGGTGTCCATCGAGACATGCGAGAGAATTACTGCGCCATTTCCTTTCCTTAAAAACCAAATCTCAATTTTTTCCTGTTGTTCCGGTCCTCTTTCTTAGTTTACCCTGGCAGGGACAATGCGATTGAAAATAAGTAATCAGGGGCTGATTTTGTGAGGTCTCTTTGTGGATCAGTCGCTTTTGATTATTTTTCTTCGTGTTTTGAAAGGAAAAATAAATCGAGTTAAATTTGTCCTCGAATAAAGCGGCTAAGTCACTACGAATTAGGAAGACGTACGTCGTCGCATCGCATCGTAGTCTACGTGTAGTCAACACCATTCGAAAGGAAACGCAAACAACTGAATTATTTCGCGGCACAAGCCACTAAGGGAAGGAGTTCAGAAAATATGTCCATTCGGTTTGAGACGTACCCTCAGCTTTTCACTCCAGAGCAGTGAGGCGACAGATTACTTGGAAGAGAAATTTGACATTATTACGTGGAATTTTTCACATACGGTGCAGCAACAAAACAAAGGCACTTCAGAGAATGTTCTAAACGTAGATGTCGACTACGCAAAATTATTATATTTGGCAGGTCATGCATGCTCCAAGCTGCTTGTATACATGAGAAACTTGGGGCCTTGTGAACAGTCTTTACGTTCAAAACAACAAAAACAGCATAATTATATGGAATTCGGTGACCCTAATATAGTCCACATTATCACTATCAAGGAACACAAATAACTGCGGTTCTTTTAAAGTGCACCCGTTGACTGGCAAACACAACAGTCCGTCATAACTTTTCTGTTATAGTGTAGTCCGCGCGTGTGCATCATGCGTAAAATACGCTCAAAACTGCAAAAATACCACTGACACGAGTGAAACAAGCATGAACTGGCTATTTCCAGATCAGTAGCATTATTACAGTCGCCACGCCACCGCACAGAAACCGTGCCTGACGCATAGCGCACTGCACGTAACTGACGCATGGGGCCCAACATGCCGCTGCGAGGGGGAAACGGCGGCGCGGGATAGTACAAAGGGTGTCCCCACCCAGAAAGCGGAGGCGAGCGGGAATCTAGCTCCCATCTCAGGTGCTTCAGTATCGATGGCAGATGCCGGTAGTAGTAGTAGTAGAAAACTTTATTGACAAGGAAAATAAAAGACACTAGGAGAAATATACAATGGGTGGTGTCTTCATTTCAAGACTACACTGGCCTTGGCCGCAGCTCTAGCCTGCGCAACGAGTGTTCGCTGCTGATCAAGCTCCGAGCTGAGCAGAGAGGTCTCCCATTGCTCCCTCGTTCTGTGTGTTGCGATGTCCGGGGGTTTTAGGGCCGGTCTTCGCACCACGGGCATTCGCCTCTGTAGCGCTCGGGGAAAATGATGTATTTATAAATATTGGGGAAAGTATCGGTCTGGAGTTGCCTCCAGTCCCGAGCTTCCTGAGCGTTAAGCTTCTTATTTGGAGGGGGAAGTGCTGTCGTTGTGTTCTTAGGAAGTGGAGTCGTGTGTTGTAGGTGACGGGAACTTCGGGAAGAAAGCTTGAGTCGGGGTTGGAACCCGCTCGGTTGGTATGTCCCTCGAGCTAGTGCATCCGCGACCTCGTTGCCCTCTAATCCCGCGTGACCAGGCACCCACGTTATCCGATGTCTCAGGGAGGAATTGGCGCTCATAGGGTTGGTTACTATGCCCAAAAGCTTTTTGGGTATTCTGCCTGCAAGTAGGAGCGACAGGCTGCTTGGGAGTCGGTCATAACGTGTACACCCTGGTTGCGGGCGTCGCCGTACTGGATCGCCAGGAGGATTGCTGCCACCTCTGCTTCCGTGATCGTCGTCTGCTTCAAGGAGGCGCTGACAACCTCGTTTGTGGAGGAGTTCACCGCAACTGCCGTCGCCCGCGTGACCTCGCTGTGTGTTGCCGCGTCGACGTACACCGTGTGGGGGCTGCGTGCCGCCGTCCGCTTCAAGTAATCTATTCTGGCTGAGCGTCTGCCCGACCCGGCTCCGCTCGACATGTTTTTGGGAATCGGGGAGATGTGCACCCGCGAGCGATATGTTGTTGGGAGGTTGGTCGTGCTCTGTATTATCTGGACGTCTGCCGGGTAGCCCACCCGCTCCAGAGTTTGCCTTCCGGTGTCCGTGCGAAGGAGTCGTGCACGTTGCGAGAGAACAGCCTCCTGGATCTCCTCGAATGAGTTAGAGAGGCCGAGAACCTCTAGTTTGGCGTTTGAAGTGTAGATAGGAATGCCCAGCGCATGTTTGTACGCAGTACGTAACATGGCATTGACTTTGGTGAGTTCTTGTCTAGTTAATTGCAGGTACGGTAGGCCGTAGGAAACGCGGCTCACCACAAGTGCTTGGACGAAGCGTAGCGTGTCCTCCTCGCGCATGCCCTCTGGTTGCGTGCCACTCTTCTGATCATTTTGGAGACTTGTAGTTACGCCCTTCTATGCGGATGATCTCTGACTTTTCCGGCGCACAGCGCAGTCCACACTGGGAGGCCGTGTCCTCGGCGCAGGTAGCAGCTTGCTGCAGAGTTTCTTCTTTGGTCGCCAGAGAGCCTTTGGTAGTCCAGATATTTATGTCGTCGGCGTACAGTGTAAATCCGATGTTCGGTACTGTTTGAAGGCTTCGGGCTACGCCAACCATCGCGATGTTGAAAAGGAGAAGGGAGATGATCGAACCCTGAGGCGTGCCTTTGTGCGGCATGTCCTGGGAGTCCGACCGTGTACCTCCTATGCCGATCGTAGCTGTTCTGTTCGATAGGAAATTTTCGACGTAGTGAAAGACGCGTTCCCCACTATTTAGGTTCAGTTCTGTGAGGATGGCATCGTGAGACACGTTGTCGAAGGCACCTTTGAGATCAAGGGCCATCACAAGGTGCTCCCCTCCGCTGGGAACGTGCGCCAGTACCTCCTCCTTGAGTAGAAGGAAGACGTCTTGAGTACATAGCCCGGATCGGAAGCCGATCATTGAAGGAGCGAAGAGGTTGTTGTCTTCGATATAGTTCTGCAGACGAGTTTTGATCACCCTCTCGTAGAGCTTGCCCAGACACGACGTGAGCGAGATGGGGCGGAGCGCCTCAAGTGTGGGCAGCTTCCCCAGCTATGGGATGACGATGATCTCTGAGTGTTTCCACTCTTGACGGATGATATTCTTTTCCCAGAGCTCATCGTTAATGTACTGAGTTAGATCCTGAATTTTGTCCTTGCCGAGGTTGCCTATTATGGCGTTGGTGATTTTGTCCGCACCTGCCGCCGTATTACGAACGCAGGATCGCGCCGAAGCGTATACTTCTGCCGTCGTTATGGGGGCGTCCAAAGCTCGATTTGGGCTGCCCTGGTAGGTAATCGTGCTAGGTGTTGTAGTCGCACTTCCTATGTATCTGTCGCGGAGCGCTGCGAGAAGAGCTGCATCGTCACCCGGAACAGGTGGGAAATCCGCTTGAGTGTACGGGTCCCTTCGGACTTGGACTTGGTTGGGTCTATCAAGTTTCTGAGAATTGCCCATGTCCGAGATGTGCCCAAAGTGCCTCGCAGAGACTCGCAGAAATGTTGCCAGTTCTGATGCGAGAGTTGCGTGGCGTACGTTTTTGCCTCTTCCGTGAGCTCGACTATGCGGGTTCGAAGTTGGCGGTTCAACTTTTGGGTCTTCCAACGGCGAACGAGTTTCGTGCGCTGATTCCCATAATTTGATTAGGTGCCTGTCTACCTCAGATGTCTCGTTTGTGCGCTGTACGACTTCGGTGGCGGTGCTGTGAGCCTGGCGAAGAGCCGCGCTCCAATCCTGGATAGATTCTATATGTCCCGTAGGGAATTCCGAATTGCGAAATTTTGGCCAGTCCGTTATTCTGGCTGGTCCAATGCTTCTCCGGATTTTAGATGAAGTGATAGAGGTGCTTACAATGCAGTGGTTGCTCCCCAATGTTTCGATTAGGTTGACCCACTTCGAGTGGCTTACGTTCTTGACCAGGGTGAGGCCAGGACAGGAGTCTCTAGTCACGCTGTTTCCCTCTCGTGTAGGAAAGGCAGGGTTACTTAGGAGTTCCAGTCTATACCCGTGTGCATAGCGTTCACTATAGACTGGCCTCTTTCCGTGTTATCGCAATACCCCCACTCTCTGTGGGGTGCGTTGAAATCTCCAACGATCACGAGCTGATTATACTGCGCTTTGTGAGAGGCAGCCAATAGTAGGTCTGTAAAGTCCCCTTTCCTACGCTTGGGGGGCTTGTAGACGTTTATGACAAAAGTGCTTGCTCGGCCGCGCTTGTTGGGCACAATCTCGACCGTCAAGTGTTCGGCGTCCGGTACTGGAAGGGCGTGCTCGACCACAGTTACCTCTTTTGCCACTAGGATGGCAACCGATGCATCAGGGGCTGACTAATCGTATAGTATCCCGCCAGCGTCGGGGCCTTATCGGCTCCCACTTCCTGCAGGCAGATAAGGTCTGGACGGATTGGAGTGGTGTCAATGAATTGTTTGAGAAGACCCGCTTTGCGCTTGTAACCTCTACAATTCCACTGCCAAATTTCTATGTGTTCTGCATTTTGGCTGCTTTTAGAGTGCGTGGCCATCTTGGACGTGTCGGAATGACGTGCGACCCGCATCGCTGCTGACTGAGCTGGTGCGACTGCGTAACTGCGAGGGGCCCTGGCCATGTTCGTCCGACGAGGCTCGTTTACGGTATTGAGTTTGAAGCGCCTGGATGGCAGTTGTGTGCTGATTGAGAATAGTCTCATGTCGCGCGAGTATATGGTGAATGGTTCCTATTTTCTCTGTTAGTGTTTGGAGAAGTGTGGACATTGAGACCTGCAGAGAGTTCATTATCCGTTCTTCAGTGTCGCGGATCATTTGGACGGTTACGGATTCTGTCGGTTTTTGCGAGGGGTGGCTCTGCGTCTTTACGTGGGTGCGAAGGTGTTTTGTTTGTTTGGTTCTGTTTGAGGACCTGTTCTAATTTGGCCGTTAGGGTCTTAATTTTCGTGTTTTGGTCGGTTATCTTGGCGCTTTGCGACGCAATGGTAGCCTGCAGCTGGTCGAAACGGGGGTCGTTTGAAGGAGCGGGAAGTCCCTGCACTTTCTCTGCCCAGCTCACATGCTTTTGGCCTTGTCGTGGCGTCTTCTTATTTCGTTTTCCCTCGTCCGCGGCCGGAAGGGCTGGGGGCGGTACTGGTGTCTTCGTTCGGGGTCTGGAGTTGGAACGGCTCCGTGAGCGGCTGCCGCTCTGGCTACGACCTGTAGTGTACTCGTCGTCCGATGAGAACCATCTGTTGTTGTAGATCCTGGGTCCCGCGTCTTTACGGGACTGGTGAGTTGTCTTCTTGGCGCCTTTGTAAGTGGCGGGTCGTGGTGTTCTGGCTGGTTTTAGACGTTTTAGGCACTCCCGGGATCCTGTCTCGTGCTGACCGGCGCACAGTCCGCACTTGGGTTGGCACTGGTGTGTTATGGGCGGGTCCTGGGCCCCGCATAGGCGGCAGACTCTGACTTTTGGTGTCGGGCAGACGTCCGGGCGATGTCCGGGTTGCATGCATATATGGCAGAATTGCCTGACTGGCCTGTACGTGAAGCACGGGTATTCGCAGCCGTCGTAGTATACGGATCGGGGGAGTTGGGGTCCTTCGAGCGTGAGAAGGGCTGTCGTTGAAGAGCCGAGGATTCTGGCGTCTAACAGCTCGATACGGTTGTCCCTGATGCGCACGCCCGCCATGAGGGTGTCGCGTGTCTCCTCAGGATCGAGTCCGTGAATGACCCCTCGGAGTGTGGTAGCTGGAAAGGGGACGTACGCTCGCACGAGGTGGGGGCTCTCGTCTAGGGTGAGGTGGGTGATTTTACAGAGCTCCGCCACTGTTTTCTTCGTGCGGGGTGCTGATTACGAGGATGTTGGACCCGACATGAGGTCGGAGTATGTATTTGCCTTTCACCTTGGTCGGGTCTCGGCAGGAAGGAACGAGCGCTGCCCAAATGACACGGGTCGGGTAGGTCTTGAGCGCAAGCCACGAGTCGGTCGGATGACCACTTTGATATCATTTTTTGGAACGGGTTGAAGCTTGGGACGGCGAGTGCCCGGTTGACGGATTGTGTTCGATGACTGTCCTGACGTGTTCGGCGGGTTTCCGCCCACGGAGGCAGAAGGGTCCGGAGTGGATGAATTCTGAGCTTGCCTGGACTGTCTGCGGAGCTTCTTTGCCCGTCGCTTGCTGAGTGCGTGCTGCCAGTCTGGACCACCGCCAAAAGGTGAGCTCGCATTTTCCACGGACGAAGAGGACAGAAGATCCTGGTTCTGCGGGGAAGTGTCACGGGAATACATTTCGGAGTCGTCGTTGAACGGGTTTGGAGAGTATGCATTCGGGTAGGTGCCGCATAGCGGTGTCACACCGCTCGACGACGACCCAGCGGCCATTTGGTGGTCCTGTGGCCTCACAGGAAATCAGTTCGATGAAAGTCACCAGCACGAAGCTCGCGAACGAGGGTCGCGAGGCGAGCGGAAGGCCCTCATACCACGGCGCCGTCGATCCGGCAAGCAGGTTCCGCGCCGAAACCAGTCGGGTCGGTAGGGAGGCGGTCGGGGCAGCCGGCTCACAGCAGGCGATGGTGGGGAGAGATACTCGCAGCTTTCGGGGTCGGGCGGGAGCCCATCCGCGCACGTCTGCTCCGGTCGGTGGGCGCGGGGCCTCTCGCAGATGTCGTGGTTAGCAAAAATCTTTTCCTTCATTTTCTATTATTATTTAATAAAACCACTACTACGACTAAACCAGGCACCCTAGCCTCCTCTAAAAAGGCTCCTAGGGAAGGATAACGTTCGCAGCGATCCTAGCGGAAATTAGTTGTTTTTTTGCCTCAATTTTGTTACACAGGCGGCATAGGCGTTTGACGCACCGCCGCAGGGACGTTTAGTTTAGCGTGCTAGAGGCGAGCCCGAAACGCCGGCACGCCGGTTTCTTATTCGTAAGAATCTGTAAACGGAAACGTACGCAGGCACTTGACTATGGCTGCGTTCCAATACTCTAGACGTCTAACAAGACGTCTAGTGTGACGTCTAGGAAGCAGTCTACATGTCCATGTATTGGAACTTGTCTACTGCTCACGCCGCCTCGCGGCATAATAATGTAACTAAAGCTTATGAACAGTTGTACTACTATTTTTCACAAACTGAGTAATAACGATAATTAAAAACGTGTTTTCAACAAGTTTACACATTTCTTCTGCAATGACTTTGCGCGTAAACCGGACTGGTGGATGTGCCTATCGGTCAGTCTACTTGTAGCAGACGGGGCCGCTCTCCGAAGACGACGCTAAAGAGATATGCGATTATTCTTTTATTATTGATGCTAAACTGTACATGCTCCTCGAACGTGCTCGTCCAGACGGTCCTGTAAACATAAGAAATAATACGAAGACTGTAATCAATATGCGCGAAATGCGATACGGCTAATATAAACTGCAACAGGAAAACACATACGTGACATTAAACCTGCTGTCTGCCGTACGTGGCACTCGGAGACAGCGAGAGACCTAAATACAGCAGCGATCTTTAATTCTGCAAAGACTAAAATCAATTCGCAACATGCCGGTGTATTTGTTCTGAGAGTGTAGAGATAAAAAGGAATGCACGCGAAAGAGTTGATGCAACTAATACAGCAACAGAAGAACACATTTGTTAACCGTCACGTCAGCCGTCTTAACACCCGTCGAGGAAACCAACGACAGCGATGAGTATTCTCTAAAATCAAGGTGCTAATTAAGATCCGGCATCTGACGATGCCGGATGCCGGATCACGTAAACAGACCTACAGCGTCCGCTGCTGTAGCAAAGCTCTCAACTGCACGATTTTCTCCTGCGTGATTCACTGCTAGGAATCGCACGTCCACGAAGATTAATTAGCCACTAGTTTGGGTACCAAATAACATAATGGAATTACTCACATTTTTCCTTTCCTATACTCCGTGTACAGTCCGACGCCCGCAAGAGCACGACTCGCTCATCCGCGTACATCAGCTCCGCCATCTTTAGACAGCAAGTTAGCCTGCATCGATGTGGACTTCGGCGAAGCAGTCTTATGAGACTGCTTCGCCGAGAAATGGAACGCGTCCCAAGATGGCGGCTGTCCGGCTAGACGTCTAAGTAGCCGTCTACTTGGGACTATTGGAACGCAGCCTATATGCAGCTGTGATGTTGACCTGTGGAATCGACGTATTCGCCTCGCGCGCTGGTATGGTGGCGCCACTGCTCCAGAACAAGTGGCGCCACCTCACACGCGGCGCGCGCGGAAAGCGGCTGTCCGCTGTCGTGTGAGGGAGCCGAAGGTGCCGTGAAATTTGTGCTTCCCGACAGAGCCAGCGCGTATACGGATCTCCTTTCGGCTGCTTTTGTGCTTTGCGTCGCATTTGCACACTCGCATACACCGTGTCTGTGTTATAAGCTAAAAGCAAAGTATTGCAAGCCACTGCCCGTTCTCCGCCGGGCGCGCTTTTTGTACCCCGGCGCCTTGGGTGCGTCTCTTGTCGCGAGCGCTTCTGCTGGCGGCGCTTCGTTTTAGGAGTTTACACCCAAACAGCCATAGGAAAGGTGTTGCAAAAAAAAAAATATTTTTGCGGGGCGGGCAGACCTCACACTTTCTTAGTAACACGGGTCGCGTCTGAAGATCTGCCCTGAGAGGCCGGGTCAGGCATATGTGGAACTAGAACGTCGCGCTGAAAGCGTCGTCGGTATCCACCAGCAGGGTCGGCCACCACCGCCGTTCTTTAGCTTTCTCGCTCGCTGGCTCCAAACGACGGCGGGGTCGCGCTTGAGCGCATGCAGTCTCCGGAAAGAACAGCATGCATGACCGGCTTAATTAACATCATCAGCGTGTGATGATGTAGCTTTCGGACGAATGGAAATGTTGACGCGTTTTAAAAACAACGGTTTGGTGCGCGGTCGCAGATTCTGCGACCCTAAGCCTGTGTATAATGCGTGCGGTGAACCTTTCTGTGCAGCAGTGTCCGCGGACACCTTCGAGATATGTGCAGGCTCAGCTTTGAGGCGAGTTTAATTCTTTTACGGCTCGTTTCTTCACCGTCTGTTGGTTTCGAGCACTGGGTACAAACATCGAGCTTGAAATCCCTCTTGCTCATCGCCAGGTATTGCGCGCACTGACGTGGACGCTCAGCGCGTGAAATACTTCGGACGCTATGCGGCCGGGTGCATCACCCAGGCTGCTTGCAGTGTGTCGCGTGCGGTATTATTAGCGACAGGGTGCTACGTACACGCGGCTTTGTATATACAGTGCTTTTTTATGTTTTGTAAATTAGGCCAATGGTGGTCGCTCGAGCAGTTCGTTCTCGGACAGTGCCTGAGACTCGCGCGTGCGGCGCAGACTTGTTTACTTTTTGTGTACACCGCTCTCACTTGACAATTATCTCTATTGATTTTCCACGCTGGCCTGTTTACCCTGCACGCCGTAGCTGCTCTCGGCAGCGCTGTTTCGTTTTGCACTCGTATGATTTCCAGGAAACACGATAAAACATAACCTTTAACTGCTTCCCGGCGGCATTTCTGCAGCTATTATGGCACCCATTGAGGCAACAGCAAATCGACTTGTTTGTTCCAAAGGGCGTTTTCTCTTGGTTCTTGTGGGAATCCAGGGGCCGGATTACGAAACTGTCAATTAGCAAAGTTGTCAAAAACTTGTCAAAAAGGTGTCAGTTAGCCTCGCTCCTATTGGTCGGCCGTGGCCGGCGGCCATTTTGCTTTTTTTTTGCGTCATGGGTGGCTGCAGGTTACGTCACGGATGTGGCAAAAGTGGTGACGTTGCACACCTAATTATGCAGGCGCTAATTTACAGTTTTTTTTTGCGACAGTCTCGAGGCGGTCAATTTGACCGTTGCGTTTTTGACCGAAAATGGCGGCGGTGTGCGTGGCGATACGACTGAGCCGGCTGCGCCAGTGCAAGCAACGGCGAAAGACGGCGCGCGAAGACGCGTTTGACAACGTTTGACAATTGGTTTGACTTGCCAGACGAGCTGTTTCGACGCCTCTTTCAACTTGAGAGGCAGACTGTGGAGTGGCTGTGCGACGAAGTCTCCGATGAACTGGGAGGTGCGCGTGCGAGCGCGTTGACGGTGCGGCGGCAGGTGATATATGTGCACTGCGGTTCTTTGCTACCGGCGGCTTTCAAGCTGCCGTTGGCAATGAGGCGTAACTCTGCATCGCACAACCGACGGTGAGCAAATGCGTACAGCGGGTGTTGGAGGCAATTTGTAAAGTTAGTGCGCAGAAGGGGTGGGTTCCGTCGTCACCTCTGTGACACACAGCTACATATAAATAAGACACGCTTATGCTGCATGGCAAAGCACTTTATTTTTCCCAGCAAATGGCACTTCGTGGTCGCCTTCTGTTTCCCAAGGGGAAAGAAACAAACAAACACTCCTCACATACTACAACACCTCACCTTTTGGCATTTTTGGCATCGATCGAAAGAGCCGAACAACACAGACTTCCACAAGTTGTCTTCGTCGATTTCGTTCCGTTCGCTCCTTGCAAGTTCGCTCGGCAGGCACGTAACTTTCACTGCATTCGTTCACATTTCTCTACGCACTTAGGTCACAGTAGCTTCATTTCTGGCGCCGCGTAAAAAAAAAAAAAGACAATAACACGGCGTGGAATCGGGTGCTTTCGTGCAAAGCGGCTTGACGTTTTACCGCTGTCGGCACTTCCCCGCGGCAGCACAAGTTACCCACCAGCAAATTTATTAGTACAGCTTCGAACGCTTTTTGTTTTGCTTAATATTTTCGAACTTTGAACACAACGCTTTTGCAAAATAAAATATCATTTATTTTGATCTCTGCGTATTTGTTAAGTCTTTTTACAAAAATTTAGCAGACAGCCCCTCGCCGTGCAAATAAATGCTCCCGGGGCGCCGCCCTGCTGTAATTGGCTGATTCCTCGTTGCGTCAAGCGTTGGCGTCTCGTCGTTTCGTCATTTTTACGTCACTGTCGATAACTTTTGACAGAATTTGTGACAGTTGCGTAATCCGGCCCCAGATCGAACGCCTAGCAAGCAAGCAAGAAAACACTGTTGCTATGAGCTTTGCTACCAGTGGCGTTGTCTACGTCAGGATAAACTGACCTGGGGCCAGATTACGCAACTGTGACAAATTCTGTCAAAAGTTATTGACAGTGACGTCAAAATGACGAAACGGTGAGACGTCACCGCGTGACGCAACAAGGAATCAGCCAATTACAGCAGGGCGGCGCCCCTAGATCATTCGAGGGGCCGTCTGCTAAATTTTTTGTAAAACGAAATAAGAAATAAGAAACGATGAAAATAACTAATATTTTATTTTGCCAAAACATTGTGTTTAAAGTTCGAAAATAATAAGCAAAATAAAAAGCGTTTGAAGTTGTGCTATTAAATTGGCTGATGGGTAACTTTCAGTGCCACGGGGGTGTGCTGACGGCAGTAAAAAGGCCGCTTTGCACGAAAGCAGCTGTTTCACGCCATGTTATTGTTTTTTTTTTTTCCGCGGCGTCTGGAATCGAGCTACTGTGCGGTTGACCTAAGTACGCAGAAAAATTTCAACGAATGCAGTGAAGGCTACGTGACTACCGAGCGATCTTGCAAGAAGCGCTTGGCACAAAATCGAGGAAGACAACTTGTTGAAGTCTGTGTTGTTCGACTCTTTCGATCGATGACAAGAATGCCAAAAGCTGAGGTGTTGCAGTATGTGACGTGTGGTTGTCTGTTTCTTTTCCCTTGTGAAACAGGAGACGACCACGAAGTGCGATTTGCTGGGAGAAATAAAATAAAGTGCTTTGCCAGCATAAGCGTGTTTTATTCATAAATAGCTGTGGCACAGAGGTGACGCGGGAACCCACACCTTCTGCGCGCTAACTTTGCAGATTGCCTCCACCACTTGCCGCACGCATTTGCTCACCCTTGGTTGTGAGATGCCGACGTGCGCCTCGTTACCAACTGCAGCCTGAAAGCAGCCCGTGGCAAAGAACCGCAGTGCACACAGCACCTGCCGCCGCACCGACAACGCGCTCGCACTCAAACCTCCCAGTTCATCGGCGAGTTCCTCGCACAGTCACTCCACAGTCTGCTTCTCCAGTCTAAAAAGGCGCCGAAACAGCTCGTCCGGCAAGTCACGCGTCTTCGTGCGCCCTCCTTCGCCGTTGCTCGCGCCAGCGCAGCCCACTGATCTCCACTAGGGGGCTGGGTGCCGCATCGGGCGCCCGAAAGTGAAGCCACCGGATGTTGGGCAGCTTGTCCCGGAAGTCAGCCTTTGGCAGTGCATGACATCGCACCTCAGCACGGTTTTTCAGTTTCAGTTCTCGTTTTCCACTCAGCATTTTGTCTTTTCGACATTCTCGTCTTTTTTCATGACAATGCCCACCTGTTGCGCCGCCAACTGCATGAGGAGAGCAGCAAAGTCCTCGGGAAAGACGTTTCAAAAATAAGGGTCCATTGCATCGCTATGGTACGACACTAGCAGACGACAGAACGTCGCTACACACAGTACGTACGGAACCTCGTCTGCTCAGCTGTGTCGTCCCGTTGGTCTAACGTCGTCAACTCTGCTCTTTGTTGTGATATATGTTGTCGCGCTCTAAGCCCAAGTCATGCCATCAATGGGGTATAAATTTAAGAAAGAATAGGTGGAAACCTTCATTAGGCAGCTGACTTTGCAGTGCACCATTTTACCGAATTATGTTTAGACCTAACCGGAGCGAGGGCGAGGCCACAATCTGGTGAGGTGCCGTCGGTGTTCTGCTGGTTCACATTAGCGCGTCCAAAAGGTATATGGTACTGCTTTTTCGACGGAGCGTATCAAGTACTCTTTCGTGCTGTAGCAAATTATGCCTGAATGGGCTGTTATTCGTGTGATGCTTGGCACAGTTCACTTCAAACTGCGCTTGTCGCATGCGCTGCTGCATTCGCCTTTCTCGTTAGTCGTTTCTCTCGTGCTGTGTAGGTGAAACGTGGCTGTGCTATAGAGTTAGATTAAAAGCACGTATGGAAGGCAAATGGCACACTAAAGCGATAGCATCATCTGCCATCGATGAGAAGAGACATCGTCCGCCACCAACTCGAAACCGAAACAGCGGCAGCTGTATAACGAGGGGCTCTTCGAGTTTCAGGGTTTCCGCGCCATTGCCTTTTCTTTGCAACACGAAAATTTGTTTTTAAGATGACCTAGACTCATCGTCATTCCACTATTTGTCCTAATTACGCTCGTAAGACAAGAACCAGATCAGAAAATAGTGTTTAATGCACGTACCCCTTTGCCGCGGCATGGTGAGACCTGCATGCCTGTTTACTTCGGTTTCTCTGAAATTACAGGGTTCCCCAAACGATGCTCACATTTCTCGCGTTCAGGTTGCTCGTTCCCTTCATATAACAGCAGATATTACACGAAAACAACGCAAATAACTGAGAAAGAAGGCGCGAAACACACGACTTTTTGCATTGAAATGTACAGGAGACCCAGCACTTCCGGGACATGCCGCCCAACTTCCGGTGGCTTCACTTGCGCCCACTTCAGAAAGCGGGAATGCGGCATTCAGTCACCTAGTTAGGGTGGCTAGAACGTTTTGAGGTGTACAAAGCGGCTGCCGGAAGCTGCCCCCCAAGACGCACCGATGCCGCGCGGGGGCGTTGAAGACAGCGCGCCGTCAGAGCGAGCCAGCGGAGCATTGCGCGCAGCAAGAAAGCATCGCTCGCGCTGATTGTTGCTTTCCGAAGCAGGTAAAGTTAAGGTGCATGGACCACTAGATGCGTTATTTCTGCCGCGAGATTTGAGAATGCCACAAAGAGGAAAAGACAAAAAAAAAACAAACTAAGCGCTGGTGTTTCGTGCCTCAAGTCAAGTTTTACTGCTTATAACACGGGTTCACTTTTTTTTTTAAGGAGTAAATCGAAAGGAAGACGAAAGGAAAGGAAAAACCGTGAAGCCATGCGTTCTTTAGCGGGCTTATCATGCTGTTGTGTATCTATCAGACACGAATGAAACGCGAACAAGAAAACTGGGACAGCAACACAAAAACGCGAACATATTAGCTCCTGGATTTTAACTATACAAGCCAGGTTGAAAAACATTTCTGAAGAAGAGTCTTCACTCCTTCGAAATTAAAATAGTAGGAACTAGTATTTAGCTGCTCCTGGCTAAGAGTGGCGTATCTTGCAGTCCGTGGTTCAATTGTCTTGTTCGCGTTTCATTTCTTGCTGATAGTACGTGGATGAACAACTGAAAATAAGTGTTCTTCCAGAAACGCGTCTTTTTCTTACTGTGCTGTTTTACTGTGGAAGTGCTCTCGTCCCAATTCTATGCTTCATGAGCTGCACTTCTTGGGAGCGTATCTTTGAAAAGGGAATTCCCGTTTGCTCAGATTGCAGCGCATGTAAAACTCCACGTCGCGGAAAATTAATCCGGAGTTCTCCACTACGTTTTTACTATTGCTTTTCGGCCTCGGCACGTAAAAACCCACTAAATCTTTCACTGACGAACGTGTTTGCGACACAATGTAGTCCTGACATACATTGGTCTAATGAGCAGAAGAAAAGCATGAAACACTTTCCGAATATGTTAACCATTTTCCACACAGTAGCAGCGCAAATCTACATGCTTTGTTTAGAGCGTGTGGGCTTCAAATCGAAGCTCTTGAGAGGCAGGTCTAGTCGCTCGGTTGTTATCTGCTGCTACTCGACGTGCGTACCTTAGCGTACCCCATCGCAGGAGGCAAGAGAAGGTGCTGACGCAAAACACTCACTTCCCATTTCATGTACTTCAACGTCCCAAAGCGACCGAGGCCATGAGGGACGCGGTAGAGAAGGGCTCCGGAAATATCATCCACCTGGGGTTCTTTAACGTGCACTGACATCGCACAGTATGGGGGCCTCTCGAATTTCGCCTCCATCGAAATTCGACCGCCATGGCCGGGATCGAGCCCACGTCTTTCGCGTCAGCAGCTGAGTGTCATAACCACTCAGCCACCACGGCGGCTGGTGACGCGAAACAAAAATACCACACATTATTGAGGAAGGAAGCCCAGCTGAAAGCAAAAGAATTTACTAAAACTAAAACACAAAGAGCAGCGCGAGCGAACCGCTCTAGCGGCGCGGAAAAAGGGAGGGGGGAGGAGCAAACTTCTGGCACTCCTTTTCATGTTACAAACGAACAGCCGAGCGCGTTCTTGAAAAGCGTGTGAACGTATGCGCAGCAGCTTTTCATGCCAGCACATAAATCGAACCTGATGAGTGCTCCAGTTCCCTTTAAATCACACCTCCGCAAATTCTGCTTTAGAAACAAAAAGCGAAGTGATTCCAGCAACTGGTTGTCGTCTGCTGCGCAAGAAAGCAGTTCTGCTTGGTGAATAATTCTTCAGAACTCGGAGCTCATAACTTCATCGAGTGTACAAACCACCATCGCGAAGCCATTTTCATCTTCAGCGGCCTCCCAAAAGCAAAGCACAGCGCGCAAATCACGCAATTAAACGCGGTCCGCGCGCTTTCCACCGTGCATGATCAGCGACCGCGCGACGGCGCCTTTAGCATCAGCGCCCCTGGCGGCATCGGTGGGCAGCGGTGCCACTTTCGGCAAGGGAAACGCGCCGCGCTTTTCACACCTGAAACAGTTCTAGCCACCCTAACCTAGTGGAGATCAGTGGCGCAGCCGGCTCACTCGTATCGCCGCGTACACCGCCGCCATTTTCTATCACAAACGCAATGGTCAAATTGACCGCCTCGAAACTGTCACAAAAAACTGTCAATTAGCGGCTGCATAACTAGGTGTGCAACGTCACCACTTCTGCCGCATCCGTGACGTAATCTGCAGCCACCCATGACGCAAAAAAGCAAAATGGCCGCCGGTCACGACCGACCAATAGGATCAAGGCTTATTGACACCTTTTTGACAAGCTTTTGACTATTTTCTTAATTGACAGTTCCGTAATCTGGCCCCCGAAGCAAACGCTGAGAACAGCAGGAAACGGTGGTAGAAAGTCGGCAGGTCAAAGGAAAGCGTTTCTGCAGGCCGGACTGACGTCGCGTTCGCTCATTAACGCGGGTCATGTCTGAAGACTTGCCCTGAGGTGTCGAGTCAGGCATGTGTGCAAAACAGTTTGACTCTAAAAGCCCCATCTATATTACAATATTCTCTCCCGATTATTCTGTTCCTTCTTTTTCTTTTAAACTAATCTGAAATTTCACCCAAGGTTCATTAAAAAGCTTGACGCCAGCTTTTCCAATTTATGGGATATCCCGTCCGAACCCTGGCCAATCCCCCGCCATGGGCATGTGCCATGCGACCAAGGCAACAACAACAACAAGCTCCATCTGGATTTACAGCTCAGTGGTTCTTTTTGCTTCCCCTGCGCTCGATTCATGCGATAGCTCGTGCTGTGGCTGCACAGTCCCGAAAAAAAAAAACATGACAAATGCGAAGCCCCCCCCCCCCCCCCCAAAAAAAAAAAAAGCAGTGTACTCGAATTCAGGTGTGGGATGGCCATAAACGCAACAGTAAACGAGGTGGGTGTTTTACGAGGCATTTCCAGCTTGTTCTTGCGAAGAGTCACGACGAGGTCAAAGGAGCACAGCGTCGGCTGCAGCGGCGGCGCCTGATCGGAACCGCCGCTTTTCTCCCGCTGCGGTGGCTCAGTGGTTAGGGAGCTCGGCTACTGATCCGGAGTTCCCGGGTACGAACCTGGCCGCGGCGGCTGCGTTTTTATGGAGGCAAAACACTAGGGCGCCTGTGTGCTGTGCGATGTCAGTGCACGTTAAAGATCCCCAGGTGGTCGAAATTATTCCGGAGCCCTCCACTACGGCACTTCTATCTTCCTTTCTTTCACTCCCTCCTTTATCCCTTCCCTTACGGCGCGGTTCAGGCGTCCAACGATATATGAGACAGATACTGCGCCATTTCCTTTCCCCAAAAACCGATTATTATTATTATTACGCCTCCCAGATGGCGCCACATGCACGGCTGAAACTGCTGCGCACTAAGCGGATTGGATGAGGAAGTCTTGGTTCCGAAAGAACAACAAAAGTTTGCGTTTGGGCTGCGTTTTGAATTGCATGCGGTGTGTATATATATCAAACTCGCGGAGTGTGTGCGCTGTGACATGGGCATGTCGATATGTTTCTTTTTTCGTTTGATCTGCGCGTAGATCGAACTGAAACAAGCGATAATTCGGAGAGCAAAGCCCTAAACGGTTCCAGCTGCGGTTGGCGTCCTTGTACAGAGGAGTTTCATGGTGAGGTCTTATCATCGGGTGACTTTGACGCCTGTCGTGCGCCCGTCAGTCTGCTGAAAAGAAAACAGCAGTTGCTTGTGGCTGTTTTGTTCAGATATCCTGAGTTGGTGCGAGCGTTGCCGGGCCAAAAGGGTAAAAAAGAGCCCGGCATACCAGTTCCCAGCGACTCCGGCAGAGTTGGTCGAGATGTGCGAGAGACTGGAGGTAAGCGCAAAAATAAAGTGTGATGCAAAGCCCGCTTTCATGATGATGATCCACACTTTTCTTTTCCCTGTATGGTAATATGCCTGAGCCTTTACTGCTTTCGGACTCGCGCGCACCAGTACTGAAATTGGCCACCGTCTTGTAGTACGTAACCACAACCTCCCAGCCTGCAGCCTTCAGGGGCTGCAAAAGGCTGCAAAACACCTTCTTAAACAGTGACTAGAGTTGAAAATGTCGGGCTTCAGACAGGCCATTGCTGGAGGCAACTTGGAAGGTCTAAATGATAAAAGTTTGTGAAGTGAGAATAGAACAGCTGGGTTCCTGGGCGAGCTGTGGAGCATTACCTGGCATATAATAGAACTTAACAATGTTTGGGGGCTGATAAGGCTTTTACAGTGATGTGTAATAAACGTCTTGTGCTATGGGACCTTCTTGGTAGGAAAACTGAGTAGGGATCTTGATTCACAAACAGCAAAGGAGCATGTTGAAGAATTCTGCAGCATTAACAAGAGAGCAGTGGTCATAGTAAAGTTCAATAAAGGTACAAGTTGATGATAGTACAGGCCTCTGCACTGACAAGTCATGATGATCTGTTAACTATTTCAGTGAAAAGGCTGTTTTTTTTTTGTAATTAAGAACCAAAATTATGGATCATGGTTTAGATTTTAGGATATGCAAGAGGGAACTGCTAACTAGAATATCTTGTTTGTCCAAGCTCGTTGTAGACATTTCTTCTTTTTCAATATTTATACAGATAGCATGCAAAGAAAGTCATTGTTGTAAAGTTGCCGAGCCATCAGATGTATAAGCTTTTTATTCATCATTGTCATCATAACTTACGTTCACTGAAGGACAAAGGCCTCATCCATATCCCTTCAATTAACGACGTATCTAGTCCACCCACCCGACTCTGCTGCCCCCTGCGACGCTTACCCACTCTTGCGATCCATTCCATTTTCCAGTGGTGGCCTGTCAGGATCCAGAGATTCTTAGCATCCTCTGCTGTGCATCAGGTCTGACTGCAGCCTTGGTCAGTTGATTTGCAGCTGCTGGGGGTTGAGGGCAAATTGCTGTTATCATATATAGGAGGAGGTGGTGATGGTGATATAGCCATACCCTTTTGAACCTCATGTGCGTCTTGCTTGCACTGACTGGTGTCCCTTTGCGTTGTACTGGCTGCACTGCCCCCTACAGCCAAGTTCTGCAGCAGGGTGGCCATATCCTGATCTGATGAGAGGGTGCATTGTTCGCTCTGGTTGCAGGGATCAGGGTGGTATAATAAACCGATTCCATGCCATTTTTGAATTTCCCCCTTTCTCATTGGCTGAAGTGATGCCGCGTTGTGTTTTCTCTTTGTTACTGGATGAAGCAAAGGGCGTGGCGTCACTCTAGCCAATGGCAAACGGTGGTAAATTATAACACTGAATCAATTCGGGAAGGAATCGCTATATTATACTGACCCAGACCGCACCCCAGGCCTGGTTACTCAAATCCATCGACACTCGGATTTTTTTAATGCCTTGCAATCAGAACCTCCATGTCGGAAAAATATCTCTGTCTCGGTTGGTAGGAAAGGAAGGGAAGTGGAAAGTGGGAGAGGGAGAACAAAGAGGGTGGAAGGTGGCAGATCGAAAAGTGGATGGAAATACTCTTAACTTGCTGGGGAGATGAGAGAGAGAGAAGATGAAAGGTGGGAGGGAAATGGTAGCAGGTGGGGAAGAGAAAGAGAATGTGTGTCTCGGTCATTTCCTACACATGCAAGAAAACGCATAGAGGATATGCCTAATACTAATGCATTTTTACTGCATCAGTTACACATTGATCGTCCTCCTAATTTTTCTTCATTTTTATTCTGTGTAGAACTTCATTGGCACTGGTGTTCAAACCATGGTCCTCTTGCAAACATTCTTTGCATACTGTGAACGTACTTTAATAAAACAAAAGGTGCCTGTTACAAATCAGCGTCAGGTTGCACTAGGCATTTTTTCACTTGAAGGTTGAATTGAAGAAGTTTTATTCATAACGTAGTACTGGTAGTTACAAAAAGAATAATATACAAGAGGTCATCCCAGAGTTGGTGACTATATAGGGGCCTCTAGTGACTTGCAAACAGGGGAGACGCCCTCATGTGCTTCTGTCCTGTTAATTTGTGCTGTGTTCTTTCGTATCACCAGTTCATTTAGTGTTTTGAGTTTTTCCTGAGGCTTCATGCTCCCCACTGAAGTTATATTCCTGCAGATGCGGTAAATCAGTCATAATTCCTGTCGTTCTGGCATTCCTACTGATGCCTAGCTGTAACAGCAACAACAGAAAAAAAGAGAATGACTACTAACATACAATTTCGCAAAAAAATGCTCAAGTCTCCTATTTTTAATGAAATCGCTGGGAACAATTATCTGGTAAAACTGCATGACATGGATTCAAGCATTTCCTTTGCTTGCTATTAGCCCTCAGGGTATTTTTCATTGCCTGCACTCTTTTGGAAGTCTCACCTGAAAGTACCTTGCATGTTTGTGATGCTGTACTGTCGTACTCGATATGTGCTGCAATGCATGAGATGCGGTAGGAGTTCAGTTCTATATGTTCTGCAAGCAAAATTAGTGCATTTAGCTGTAGAAGCAAAGAACAAAGCGTATTTAAAATTTGTTCAATTTGGGTGTTCTGTTTGAAAATGCAACCATTGACTATAAAACGCAAAACGGTTTAATGGTTTATGAAGTTTAACGTCCCAAAGCAACACAGGTTATGAGGGATGCCGTAGTGGAGGCCTCGGGATAATTTTGATCACCTCGGGTTCTTTAACGTGCACTGAGATTGCACAGTACACGGGCCTCTGGAATTTCACCTCGACCGAAGTTCAACCGCCGTGGCCAGGATCGAACCGCGTCTTTCGGGTTAGCAGCCGAGTGCCATAACCACTGAGCCACCGCCGCGGCATAAAACGCAAACCTCAGCTGGTTCACTCAACACGCATTGCAACTCATATTGAGCACGAGAGTACATATATTCAGAAATCTTGAGGTCTGGGCATCCTTAGACAGTGAGTGTAAATGTGTTACCTTTGTGTGCCCGTGAAATGTGTTTTTACTTTGCATATGTTGTTTTTAGTGTCGATATTTTAGCGGCATTTTATGGTGCTACTTGCTGCATTTTTTCCAACTCTCTTATTTAAAATGATTTAGTTCCCAACAGGTGCGTGAAATATCGAACACTGCACTGACAGAGCTTGACAGGCAGCTTTTGAGTGCTGAAACACAATGGAAGATGTTTGAAAGCTTGTGTAACTTTTTCCCCCATCTCTTGAACGTTTGTGAGACTCGTGGGTGGCTTAGGCGGGCTGTAAGTTTTGTACAGATTCATCAAGGGCATTGTGGCACTTCAGAAATATTACTAGCAAATTGCAAAACTTAAGGTCTTGAAATTATGATTTTACTTTGTCAGAAGCAAAGGTGTTCCACGGTGGAAAACAAAAGAAAGTAATTAAGAAGTAACAATGGGAAGGTGGGGAGGCACGGACACTGAGCACAAATTGGGGGGTGTGATGTCTGAATTGGACTGTGGCATCACGCTCACTTTTTATTATTCATACCTAACATGAAAATGACACAAATGACACCTCTGATATTTGGTTTTCTGCTTTTAATTATGATTTATTTGTCACGATTAATTTTCCACCTGTCATATTTGTGTGGGTGCTCTTATTTCCAAATTGTTCTAGAGCGAGAGCTCTACTCTTCAGGGTACAACTTCCGATTTCTATATGGATGAGACAGCGGCCTTGAATGTCTCACAAGATCAAACCGAACTTAACTTCGTGGCGATATGGCCCAAGCTATGGTAGCATGACCACGTGATCATGCTGACTATGATCATTGGGTACCTTACCTTGACATTTCCGTTGAGACAGTGGAGACCATGCTTGACAGAGCTTTCGCTCATATAACTAGGTTCAAGCCACCATGAACCCCAGCCATTGCTTATTTTTTTTTATGGCTGGCTTTTGTTTAGCATTCAGTGTCTGCATCCAGCATTCACGTCTGTCCGACAGTTGAGCACGGCAGTGGGGCACTGGTGTTTGATAATATTTTGTCTCATGCTTAAACTGTCTAATATGTACCTGCACCTCGTGGGGGTCGCTTGCTCCGGTAAACAAAATTGCTGAAATAACCAGTGCACAGACATTTTGCACTGCAGCATGATTAAAACTGCACCAAATTTATCTGTTCTTTTATGTTATTTCTGCATTTTTGTTATTGTGTACATCACATGTTGCAATTCATTTTCTCTCAGTGTACTCAAAGTGCAATGGTGGGTTTCGTGATAGTCACTGTGCTAATCAACAAACTTCTGGTGACGTTTTTTGCAACAGTATAAAAAAAATCTGACCTCATTCCAAATGTAAGACAAAGTAAGATGTACGTGTCAAAAGCTTGCTAAACAAGTGAGGTTCTTTGGGTTTCATACCTGTGAGGTAGTCTCCACATCATAAGATTTTGATATCAACAGCGAAAGAGAGATTGAAATGTGGACACTTCAGCAGAGATCTACCTGGTCAGGAGGCGTCACTCCTACGAAAATCTCACGAGAGAACAGACGTTTTGGGGCCGACTCGGTACCTTCTTCAAGGTTGTCTGGATGGGGCAAGAGATGCATGCTCTTTTTAAACCGTCTCTTGGTCCACTGCCCCAGAAGGAAGCAAATTGCAAAATAAGTATGATTAAAAATCTCAAGAGCCAAAGATATTCTACAAGACCATTGTTAATTTCTGCAACACTCCAGTTTATATCAGATTGGCTCTGGTTGATTTAGTTTATGGATGGTATTAGTACTCTGTGGAAGCACATGCAGTTTCATTTTCCCAAGATACACTACTGTAGCGATGTTGTGGCATTGATGTCCTTCCAAAAGGTATTGCAACACCATCATGTCTGACATATCACATATCCAACAGAATATTCACAACATTTCTTCACAAAGTGTTAGCCGTTGCAAATGGAACACCTGCCCTGCCTGCCACTACTTATGGTTCCAGCAGCTGTAATGTCCTGGCTTTGAAGTTGCTGTTTCATTATTGAAAAGTGCATTTAAGATGATCGAGTTGCAGGGAAACATTTTGCTTCACCAGGCTACAAGTGACCGCTTTGCAAGCTTTGTCAGAGTAGGGCAGAACAGCCACCCACCCCCTCCCCTGTTTATTTTTAACTCTCCTGTTTTTACTCTTTGTGGTTTCACTCATTTCTGAATAGATTGCTTCATTCATGTCTTGGAAGCTAATTGCCAGCTGTATTTAGTAAGCTAGTTGTATTCTCTCAAATCAACACATTGGGATGTTCCCTGGACTGATCTTTGATAGCTTTTTGATGGAAGCACCTGTTACACCATGCACTTTTTTGTGAAACAATGAGCAAGGGAGCGTGAAGATTTTTTTGTGCCATGCTGTTGGTATTTATTTGCATGAACACCCCACTTTGCTTGGCATGGTTTAGTAAAATATCCAGTACTTGGACATTGCAACCATTTGAGGGGACGGGCATGCTTGATGCAGTTACAAATTTTTATTTTTTTTAAATTACAGCTGATCTGAGAAAAAGTGATGTTTACTGTGCTCGCTCAAATCAGTAACAAGATCTAAGGTGAAGAATTTGCTCACAAGAAACCTTTTTTTAGCAGTAGCACACTTTGAGAAATAGCTGCGAGTTAATCATGTGCACATTTTTGCACATGACATCCGAAGGGTGCTAGCATCTTGGAGATAGTGTTCCATAAACATATAGCTTTTCTGATGTGGCAATGCTGTTAGCCAGTGGGGGTTACTTCAGTCATGCACATTCCATTTGGCTTTAACAATGAAATAACCATAGGTGGCACTGGTTGAGCCATACATCAAGTACTTGCAAAATCTCACCCAAAGCTCAGCTAAATGCTGCCCCAAAAGCAGGTTCTGTATGCGTAAGAGACAGATGTGGACAAATTCGTGACTTTCATCTAAATGGAACTGTGATGACCCCCATAATGCGCAGGTCCACACGGGACGGAGAGGCAAAGAGACACCGTATGGCTCAGTTTAAACAAACAGGTATATTCAATAATTACACATGATTAAGATTATACATCAGAGGCTGGGGCGACCGAGCTTACGTGCCGACGACTTCATGGGGGCGATGGAGTGGCTCCGGAGTTGGGCTCGAGCGGTTGCTGGCAGAAGCTGCACGCCGTCGGGCTTCGGCGCTGAAGGCCCTCTTCGCGAACGATGTCGTCCTGAGCGTGTATGCAGTAGAATTTCAATAGTCGTCCGTTTCTTCGAGGATGGTTCACAAACCCTTCCTCTAGTGTCGTTCGGCTTGGAAGATGAACAGGAGGCGAGCTTGTAGATGATGACAGCAGAGCATAATTTTACAACATACATATACAGAGAGTTAAACTGGAAAAAGCAGAACTGAATTTACAAAAGAACAAACTTTGCACTACTTTACTCATCGACCGGGCAGGTTAGTGCCTAAGTAGCATCACATTACATGCTAAGCATGGAGCCCCAGCTCAGACTGGACTGCATCCGTTTACATGTGCTTTTAAGCACTTGATTAACAAAGGACTAAGGGCGGTCATTTCCAGTGGCCCGCCCAAAGCATCAATTCTCCAATCCAAAATAACATGCGAGATGGGGACAACCCCTTGGGTTGGGCTTAGCCTCGAACCCAGAGTCTGTTAACAATACAAACTAAATAAACAACAAAAACGCCACCACTCTCTCTCAAGTGAGAGTATACACAGGCTCTCTCTTCGGAGCTAATTCACTAGCGCCTGTCTTTCCACATTCTTGGCGAGTACTGCCTGTCCGCCATGACAGGTGTCCGTCACGGCCCTTCTGGGAATGCGCTTTTGTTCACGAGGCACGGCGGGAAGCTGTGGGTGCCTTCCCGGCGATAGCCCACGTCGAAAGGGGAAGGAGGGAAAGAATGTTGTCTTCGCGGTAGCGCATAGCGTCGGCTGTGGTACGGCACGCTCTGGCCCGCTGACAGCTCCCTTGTCCTGGAATGTGCCCGGGAGGGCCGCACCTGGAACGGCCACGCAAATTGGGGAGGATAAAGCCTGTTTCCCCGCGGCGGCGGCGGCGGGTCCGGTTGTTCTGGTCGTCACTCAAAGAGCATGGCTGGGTAATTGATGATGCCGCTGTCACGGCGGCGGGTCCCTTTGTTCTGGTCGTCACTCAAAGTGCATGGCTGGGTAATTGATGATGCCGCTGTCATCTGGGTCTCCGTCTACGCCGCGCCGTGGAACGCGGAACCTCGCAGCACACAAGGAATGTCACACTCGCTCACCCTCCAGAAGAATGTTCTCCGAACATTTGAGTCCCTGCAGCTCCCCTTGTCTTTCTGAATCGCCTCGCACAGTGCGTCCGACAAAACACTTTTCGCTGCACTCAACACCACTGCACAACACCAATGCCTCCGCTGTCATAACTGGCGTCTCCAGGGGCAGCACTGATCTTCTTTTACAGATAAACATGAAACTCAGCACCCAAGCCTCTCCTTTCTAGTCCAAACTGGACGAAATAAATTTACCACAGTTACAAAGGAGCTCCCACTTCTAGCACAGTCACGGCACAGACAAAAATATAGATAACGAAAGGAAGTAGGGCAGGTTCTGCATGCGCTCCGCATGCTCTCCTGTGAAGGTGTTACTTAATGACAGAAAGGTTTAACTATTAACTCCGATAACTTAACACATACGCATATAGCAATGTTATGAGCTGCGGCATTACACAATTCTAACCAGTTCACAACTCCGCTCTGTTTACGCCATTAGTCCGACTTAGCTTTCCGATTTCGCAGCGGATATCGGCCTTCATGAGTCATACTAAGTAAGTCTGTGCCCCTTTGTCTGCTTTGGGACTCGCGAGGGCTCGTGGCAGGAGCCTCTCCTGGCGTTATCTGCGCGGCAACCTCGCGCGCTTCTTCTTCTAGCAATGCATGAAGTAAATCCGGTGGCATTCCGGCCGTCAACTCGGGCGCCTGCCGAACAAATGCAGGAGAGGGCGTTTCTTGCGAACTATCTGCACGCTCCGCTTCACTTCTGTCCCCATCAAAATCCGCGCTTTCCCTTTTCTCATTTCGTGAATACTGAACCGGTGCCGACTTGAGGCGATTTGCGTGTATCCTTATCAAACGCCGGTTCACGTCTCGGACTCTGAAGTTTACCGGAGAAAGCTTCTCGACAACCTCGCACGGTCCTCTCCACTTCGTCTGGAACTTACGAGCTAGCCCAATCTGCCTTTGGCAGTTTTCAATGTACACGCTGTCCCCCACATCAAACGGCGCGTCTCTAGCACTGCGATCGTGCACCTCCTTCCTGCGCTTCGCCGCTTTCTTTAAGGACTCCTTTGCGATGTCCCTCGCCACTTGCAAGCGCGATTCTAGCTCAACCTTATAGTCGTCCAGTGAAGCGTATGGGACACGACGGGGGCCCTCTGGCACTTCACTAGGCTGGTCCGGGTCTCGGCCGTAGAGAAGAAAGAATGGCGATTCGCCCGTGCTCTCGTGTGCTGCGGAATTGTAGGCAAACATTGCATACGGGAGCCACAAGTCCCAGTCCCGCTGGTCGCGCGAAACAAAATGCGACAGGAACCCGGCCACGGTTTGGTTCAGTCGCTCCACCGCGCCGTTGCAAGCCGGATGGTACGGTGTTGTCTGCTTCTTAGCGATCTTAAGCAGCTCGCAAACTCTCCTCATTAGCTGCGACACGAAGTTCGTTCCCCGATCTGTCAAGAGTTGCCTCGGGGGTCCATGTCGGAGCACGATCTGTTCGACAAATGCTCTTGCAACCGTGTCTGCCTTCTGATCTGGGAGTGCTACCGCTTCCGCGTATTTTGAAAGGTGATCGACAAATACTAAAATGTACTTGTTTCCGGAAGTGGTCGTGGGCAATGGGCCCATTATGTCCATACCTGTCCGCTCGAAGGG
This sequence comes from Amblyomma americanum, assembly GCF_052857255.1. Classification (NCBI taxonomy): domain Eukaryota; kingdom Metazoa; phylum Arthropoda; class Arachnida; order Ixodida; family Ixodidae; genus Amblyomma; species Amblyomma americanum. The sequence continues at coordinate 83,187,524 of NC_135497.1, read as the reverse complement.
AGCCGAAACCTCAGGGAACGGCTGAATTGGAGCTGGTCTTCGTCCCTTGGGTGTTTTTCTTTCGAGACAGGAATGACACTTCGCACAGTAGTCTCTAACATCCTGTCGCATGCCACTCCAAAAGTACAAACGCTCCACACGCCTGCGTGTCTTCGCTACGCCAAAATGACCGGCGCATGGCGCATCGTGAAACGCGCGAAGAACCCTTTCTGTCCACGACCGAGGTATGACGACTCTCTCCCAAGCGGTTTTCTCTGGTCTCCCTTTCCTGGTTGGCCTCGTGCGCCGACACAGGGTGCCGTCTTTGCCAATGAAATAACCTAGCTGTTCGGGGTGAGACGGTGCGTCCTCTAAGCTTTCGATTATTCGCTTCAGGTCCGGATCTTTGCACTGCTCTGTGCGTAATTCGGCGGGGTCGACTACGGGGACAAACTCATCTATAGCTGCCACGGCAGCTGTGCGGCTGAGTGCATCAGCATTCAGATGCGTCTTTCCTGACTTGTGCTCAACTTCAAAGCAGTATTCCTGCAGGTGTAGATTCCATCTAGCGAGTCGCGAGCTAGGGTCCCTGACACTCATCACCCATTTCAGAGGATGGCAGTCTGTGACTAGCTTGAATTTGCGGCCGTAAAGGTAGCATCTGAAGTGCTTTACTGCCCAGACAACGGCGAGGCACTCCCTTTCCGTAGCTCCGTACTTTTGCTCTGTGGGGCTCAGCTGTCGGCTAGCAAAAGCAACGGGATGTTCTTTGCCCTCGATAACCTGAGATAGCACGGCATCCACTGCGAACTTTGACGCATCTGTGGCCATAACGAAGGGCAAATTAAAATCCGGGTGGCGCAACAGCGGTGCACTCATTAGCTTCCTTTTCAGGGCCCCAAAAGCATTCTCCGCGTTTTCGTCCCAGCGAAAGGCGACATTTTTGGCTGTTAAGGCGGTGAGCGGCTTAGCGAGCTTGGCGAACTCCTCTATGTGCCTTCGGTAGTAACCGATCAGGCCGAGAAACTGCCGGACCTGGCGGACGCTAGTCGGGGATGGAAAATCCGAGACACACCTTAGTTTCTCAGGGTCCGGTCGCACGCCGTCAGCTGAAACAACGTGCCCGAGGTATTTCACCTCGTTTTTGAGGAATTGGCACTTAGAGGGCTTCAGCTTGAGACCCGCTCCTCTTAGTCGCACCAAAACCTGCTCAATATCGCGCAAATGGTTCTCAAAACTGTCACTGTATATGATAATGTCATCCATATACACGAAGCACAGCCTCCCCAGAAGACCTGCCAGGATAACATCAGCGGTTCTCTGCCAGACAGCAGGGCTGTTGGCCAGACCCATCGGCATTCTTTTCCATTCATAGTGCCCTGAGGGCGTGTTGAATGCCGTTTTCTCGGCATCTGCCGGATCCATTGCTATCTGCCAGAATCCCGCCGCCATGTCCACTACCGTGAAGTACCTGGCAGAGCCCAGCTGAGAAAGCGTCTCCTGTATATTGGGGATGGGGTATGGATCGATGCGAGTTACGGCATTTAGTTTGCGGTAGTCCACTACCAATCGATACGAGCCATCTGGCTTTTCCACCAATAGTGCTGGTGCTCCCCAGGGTGACTTTGAGTGTTCGACAATGCCGCGATCAATCAGGTCCTGCACCTGCCGCTCCATCTCCTCACGTTGGGAGTAAGGAATCCTGTACGCACGCTGGTAAACGGGCGATGAAGTGCCGGTTTCTATCCTGTGCTTTATAACGCCACAGCAGCCCAAATCCAGGTTGGACGCGGCGAATACCTCCGAGTAGTCGTTCAGCAAACCAGCCAGAGCCTCCCTCTCCCTGGATTTTACGTGAGAAAGATCGAACGACACCTTTGGAGCAGCCGAAGGACTAGCATGCTCTACAGTTGCGAGTACCGTATCGGTGGGCTCACGTTGCTCTGTCGCAAAGGTGAAGAAAGCCAATGTTTTGTTCTTGGGAAGGCTCAGTGGCTGCTGGCTACAGTTAACCACCCGTAGGGGCACTCTGTGGGCGTCATTAACTGTCACGAGGCACGCGGCTGCCTTCAGGCCATTGCTGAGAGAGTCGACCGGCTCAAGCACTCCCACGGCGCCGCTCTCTACATCTGAAGGCACAAACGCGTACAAAATGTGCTCCGACCAAGGAAGGACGACCGCCTCCTCGACCAGCCGGACGGCAACCCGCGAATATACCTTCTCCAATGATCCCACTGTTTGACGGGTGTCAATATCGGTAATGCGAATCTCAGCCCCTCTCCTGTTCAAAAACGGAACTTTTGAGCCGCCCGCATTAACCTCTTCCTCAGAGAATGAGACTACTACCTTCCCTTTTCTCAAAAAATCCTGCCCTAATATACCTGACACTCCGTTTGGCAGAGACACCGTGTCCGGGCATACGTAGCAGGGGTGCTCCAATGCAATTCCGCCGAGAGAGAAGTGTAACCGGTAGAGTCCACTTATGCCAAGAGGATCCCCCGTTATGCCTACAAATTTGGTTGCCATACCACCAGACGCTTCCAACACCTCGCGGTCCCCCTTCCTTCGAAGCGTGTTAAAACTGCTCTCCTTAAGCAATGTCACCTTTGACCCCGTATCTATCAACAATTCCATGCAACAACCATTTAACTTGCAACGCACAACAGGGCATGCCTCGTCGGCCACACAAACTACCACCACCTCTTCATCTACTGCTCCCTCCCCACGCTCCTCAGGCTGGGGAGGACTAACTAGTTTTTTGACTCGGCATCTGGAGCCCCGCTGTAGGCTTGCTTAGGGCGTGTCTCGCCTGCTTCTCTTTGTGGCTCCCCACGGCGCACGTTTTGGCAGAACCTGGCGATGTGTCCGCGACCCTGGCAAGCGAAGCATACGATTTCTTTAAAATCTCGCATACCGCGCCTGTAGCTTTGTGGCGGTCTCCGGTTTCCCGCGAATGGGCGCTGTTGAGCGCGCGCTTCAACCTGGCGTTCTACCTGCTGAGATAGCAGCTGTTCTAAGCGATCTAACCGCTCTGTCAAGAGAGCAACCTCAGGGTTGAGCACCGCTCTCTCTATGACGCGTACTCTCGCTGCGGCTGTCGTTAACGCCTCATTTTGTTCCTCATCCAATGCGGCCTCCACGGCTTGGTCGAAATTGCTCGGCTTGCGCGAGAGCACGAACCGGCGCACGGGGTCTTGCAGACCAGCCACGAACAAAGCGGTCATTTCCTCTTTAAGTATATCCTCCGCGTATTTCTTCTTAAGCTGGTCTCCTTCCTCCTCCCTGCTTAACGTATCGTGCGCTAGGCGCTGAAGCCGCGACGCAAATGTTCGCACGTCCTCCCCTACCATCTGTCCGGCGTCACGGAACCTCTGTACCCGCACGTGACGTGGTTCAGTGTCGAAATGCTCAAACGCGAGCTTCTTAAATTCCGCAAATGATTTTGTGGATTTTACTTTTTCGTCTCGCCATGCAAAATCATGAGCAGCTCCTGCCATCTTACACCTCGCCATTCCCAGCATTTGAGCATCGGACCGTCCCCCCATTTTCCCAATCTCTTCTAGCATGGAAAAGAAATCGCAGATTGGAACCCCTGTCTTATCTCCCGTAAACGTCGGAATGACGCTTCCTAATGCCAGCATGCTTGCTCCGAGCGACGGCTGTGGAGTGGGAGCTCCCTCAGATAAAGACATTTTTTTTTCAAGCCCTCCGGTGCCTCAAGCCTCTCAAATGGGGGTAAAAGTCCCACAATCAGTCCCGTGACTCCCTTTTGATTACAATTTTGAAGTCATGAATGTCGCAGCATTCAGAGGACATTTGCTTTTGAGACCCCACTTCTGACACCAGTGTGATGACCCCCATAATGCGCAGGTCCACACGGGACGGAGAGGCAAAGAGACACCGTATGGCTCAGTTTAAACAAACAGGTATATTCAATAATTACACATGATTAAGATTATACATCAGAGGCTGGGGCGACCGAGCTTACGTGCCGACGACTTCATGGGGGCGATGGAGTGGCTCCGGAGTTGGGCTCGAGCGGTTGCTGGCAGAAGCTGCACGCCGTCGGGCTTCGGCGCTGAAGGCCCTCTTCGCGAACGATGTCGTCCTGAGCGTGTATGCAGTAGAATTTCAATAGTCGTCCGTTTCTTCGAGGATGGTTCACAAACCCTTCCTCTAGTGTTGTTCGGCTTGGAAGATGAACAGGAGGCGAGCTTGTAGATGATGACAGCAGAGCATAATTTTACAACATACATATACAGAGAGTTAAACTGGAAAAAGCAGAACTGAATTTACAAAAGAACAAACTTTGCACTACTTTACTCATCGACCGGGCAGGTTAGTGCCTAAGTAGCATCACATTACATGCTAAGCATGGAGCCCCAGCTCAGACTGGACTGCATCCGTTTACATGTGCTTTTAAGCACTTGATTAACAAAGGACTAAGGGCGGTCATTTCCAGTGGCCCGCCCAAAGCATCAATTCTCCAATCCAAAATAACATGCGAGATGGGGACAACCCCTTGGGTTGGGCTTAGCCTCGAACCCAGAGTCTGTTAACAATACAAACTAAATAAACAACAAAAACGCCACCACTCTCTCTCAAGTGAGAGTATACACAGGCTCTCTCTTCGGAGCTAATTCACTAGCGCCTGTCTTTCCACATTCTTGGCGAGTACTGCCTGTCCGCCATGACAGGTGTCCGTCACGGCCCTTCTGGGAATGCGATTTTGTTCACGAGGCACGGCGGGAAGCTGTGGGTGCCTTCCCGGCGATAGCCCACGTCGAAAGGGGAAGGAGGGAAAGAATGTTGTCTTCGCGGTAGCGCATAGCGTCGGCTGTGGTACGGCACGCTCTGGCCCGCTGACAGCTCCCTTGTCCTGGAATGTGCCCGGGAGGGCCGCACCTGGAACGGCCACGCAAATTGGGGAGGATAAAGCCTGTTTCCCCGCGGCGGCGGCGGCGGGTCCGGTTGTTCTGGTCGTCACTCAAAGAGCATGGCTGGGTAATTGATGATGCCGCTGTCACGGAGGCGGGTCCCTTCGTTCTGGTCGTCACTCAAAGTGCATGGCTGGGTAATTGATGATGCCGCTGTCATCTGGGTCTCCGTCTACGCCGCGCCGTGGAACGCGGAACCTCGCAGCACACAAGGAATGTCACAGAACCTACAGTTTCTCGATACCCAGACGAGCACCAAGCTGACTGAGCCATTTGCTGCCCCTGTTGCTACAATTGCTTAGCGAAGTAATTGCGTAGTAGGTGGAATAAGTAGCATGTGCTGTGCTATAATGACAGTGATGAAGGCTTCAAAGGCGTCCCTGCAGTGACTCAGTGGCTGTGGTGCTCGGCTGCTGACCTGAAAGACGTGGGTTTTAATCCCAGCCGCGGCGGTCGTATTTCGATGAAGGCGCAATGTGAGATACTCGTGTACTGTGCGATGTCGGTGCATGGTATGCCCCCCGGGTGGTCGAAATTATCTGGAGCCCTCTACTGTGGTGTCCCTCATAGCCTGTGCCACTTTTTGACATTAACTCCATAAACCAAACCAAACCGAAGGTTTTAACGGCAGTGTCAGCAATTAAGGGAGGGCCCTGAAGCACATTATATTCAGGGTGTTCATACGTCCAGCATGAAGGGCTGCCCACATACCAGCAAGAATATTTCATATTCCCCGTTGCTTCTACTGTTTTCCCTCTCCTCATCATTCTTATTGCACTAAAAGGTACGCATTGTTGCTGGTAATCATCTTCCACATGGAAGCGGGAAGTTGTGTTGAAATTTCAGGGGCCGTGGCTCTTGAAAGACTGCAGCATCAATTGGTTCATGGTGACCCTGTTGTTGCTAATATTGAAGTTTGTTCTGATGAAACAGCAGACTGTTGGGTGCAAAATTTATGAAAATAGCGGTAATATGAGCCTGAGTTGCACTGAGATTAATTCACTGGCGCTGCAAGCTGCTTATGATGCCCTGTTCAGTAACAGTGCTTTGTAAATTAATATTTTTTGTTTGCATGTGGTTTGATTTATGTCTGACATGGGCATGTGTTATGACCCACAAGGCGAGCTTGACCTGTTTTCTCTGCTTTGTCACCACACAATAATTATTACAGCTCATATGTCTCTGGCTAGGGCATTACGTGGAACCGGACCATGCAAGCGCTGCGGCAGAATATGCGCAAAAAGCAGGACATGAAATCGCTTGGGATGACATAGAAATCGTCGCTACCAAAAGAAGCCTCTCAGCACAGCTGCACCTGTGGAATAATTGATTATACAGTTAATAGTGAACACTGTCAACAGAACTAAGGGGGAATCATCACCTGGCATATGCAAAATTAGGACGTCGACTTGTCAAAATTGCTGAAGCTGCTTCTTGCTCAGGTTGTTCTTCATTGTGAACAAGGAACTCTTTTTTGACAATTGGGCAGCGACCCAAGACTCCATCAACCATTTTAGTAGTAGAAAGATGACTGACGCCAACCAGGTTAACTTTTTGAAAAACACGACGTTTCAGGACCGGCTCGGTCTCTTCTTCATGGTGTGACTACGGGCGAGGGCGTGGCTACAGCCAGTAGCAGACTACGGGAAGAATGGTTAAGCACTCCCTGGGGACACCTCCCAAGAGGGAGGTGTCCCCAGGGAGTGATTAACATTCTTCCGTGTCTGTTGGATGTGCCACGACCTCGCCCGTAGTCACACCATGAAGAAGAGACCGAGCCGGTCCTGAAACGTCGTGTTTTTTTTTAAATTAATGCATTTTGAGAACTGCAACTCCAGCCACTCTTAAACATATATGAAGGGGCTGTCAGATAACTGAGTAGCCGAAGGTCAAGTTCAGTGGCACCACTAACTCCCCAAAAGTCCAAAGTAATCTCAAAGAAGTTGTAAGAGTACACGATTTGCCACGGCAACAGTGGCCATCCTGCAGTCATTTTCGACAGGAGCCGCTGCTCAAGCACTTAGCAGGCCTGCGTGGTCTGCACTCGGAAATACTTATAGTTCGTCGTTGCACAGAACACAAAGCTGGCCCTTATATAAATGCAAGGTATGCAGGTATGCTGCAGTCCTTGCTATAGCAGAGCTCTAGGAGTGGATCCAACAGATTCAAACAACAAACTAAATGCCCTATCCTAAAAGGAGCACATACTCGGGATGCATTTGAGATTTCCAAGTCGTGTTTGCATAGTCGACATCGTATGCTTGCCATGCCAGCACAAATCCCACCAACAGCTAGCTGTCTTCGTGAACGTAAATTTTCGCTCCCCTGCTAACCATGCTGTTTGTCTTATACAACAGGCGGGAAAAAAAATTATTTCTTCGATACAGAGGAATTTACTTTCCTTTTATCTAGCATTTCAGGCTTCGAGGTGCAGCTAAAAAGCACTACGCGGATGACGCCGTGATATGGCGATATGCCGTACACGATTCCAACCGCTTACCTTGAAAAAGAGCTATGTTTTATAAACACGCTACCTTGCGCGTCGACCTTCATTCAGTAGCATAAAAGTCTGCGCTTGTAGCAGGTACTGTGCGTGTTTGAAAGCACCGATTCACTGTCACTGAAGAATGATCCTCACTCACTACTGATACAGGCAAGTGCTAAGCAGTTCAATACACGAATTGCAAGATGAAGGATGCACACACTTGTCGGCCGAATGCACAGAATTCCTTGTGGTTACTTGGCAGAAGTCACTGCGAGCCTCGATCGTCTTATGTTTGGAGTTGGACAACGGCGAAACTGTAGACCGAACTGCCAAGCAACATCTATCATGCACGCGTAAACCCATTTCGCGCTGTTGACATGCTTCCGGAACTATACTTATCATTCACCTAAGCACGGTAGACCAAAACAGAACACAACACCGAGAAAAATCCTGTCCGTGCAACACCTCAACTACCTCAATGCCTTCTCTGGTCCGTGCGTTGTTAGCGTGTCGCGGTCGCGAGAACAGTCGCCCAGTGCTGACAGATCAGAAGAGGATCATAAGTCGGGAACAGTCCGAAAGTGGGGCACCACCAAAATAGTTTGACTTATTTTTATTGCAGCGGTCATAAGATCAGCTGATTTTTGCACTTGATGTATTATTCCGAGGTATTCTTAAATCTTTGGCCGTTTATTTTTACTTTGTCAGTAACCGAATCACGATCGTCTGCTACCAACTTGAAGGCCGAGAAAGTGCGACAGGTGCGCGGTTCAGTTAACTGTTTCATTGTGCCATTCTCCCCAATCTGAGTCGGTGCTTTGTTAAATATTATTTACGCCCTGAAGCTTATCTAAGGCGACGTCCTCTGCAGTCCTACTGCACTAGGAGCACATCAGCCCAAGCTCGCATACAGCGCATCCAGCGAATTGTGAGTGCCTTTCTGGTCGTCGTCTATACGCAGGATTTTTTCGAGCTGAAAAAAAATTTAGTTTGGTTCTCGGGCGCTATCTTTTTTCTTTACACAGTGCGCCAAGTCATTGGAGACAAAAACGAAGCGCTGTAGGCGCCCTATAGATGACCTGCAGCGAGCGGAAGGTAAAGAGAACAGTAGCCAGAGAGTATTCAAGACCATCTTGCACGCATCTTTCCGACCGCCTTGCATTCCACACAAAGGAGAGGAAATGCTAGCAAAGAGACTGAAGACAATAACCTTGACATCGGAGCTCCAAATGCTTTGGATGAGTCAGGAGCCATCGACTCTGTAGAACCTAGCTGCAGCTCAGAGGCTGGAGGAATTAGAGATAGCATACTTAATTAGCCCAAGTGAAGAACAGCCAAGCTTGGCCAGCGAACTGACGATATGGGCCCGTGATACAAGAGCTTGTGCATAACATTTTACCTTGCTTCTTAAAGCATTAAAGAGGCATGGCCACCCTGAACTGCCTGGTGACGCGATCAAACCCTCCTGAGAATGCCGAGGTCTTGCGACGTGAAAGAGATGGGATCTAGATTGTATCACTACTTTGGAATCAAAACAACCTTTGACCAGTGGCAGCATTACTGGAGACACAATTTCACTTCTGGTCAACATTGATGCATGGGCTCCCCATATCGAAGAGTCCAACAAAACAGTTCTGGCCCATATTGGCATCAGTTGCAGAGAATTACAAGCTGTGCCACGACTTCGTGTTACATCCAACAGACACATACGGAAGAATGTTAATCGCTCCCTGGGGACACTTATAGTTCTTACATCCATGTTTTGCGGCCACTGACCAGAAAGTCTTCAACACGAGGGCTTAAAAGCCAAGCTGCGCCTTGCCCGCAGTCACACCATGAAGAATAAATTAAGGGACCGAGCCGGTCTCGAAACGTCGTGTATTTAAAAAAAATTAACCTGGTTGGCGTCAGTCATCTTTCTACTACTAAATTAAATTTCCCAACCAGACAGACTTCTGTGAAATGTTTTCTTTTGAGTCGTTCAACCATGCTACTATACCTGACCATACAGCGTTCTGTCAAACCCTGGATTACCTTATATGAGGAATGGGCTTAGCTGAGATGTTGCTAAGTGATAAGTGGTGCCATTGTTATGAGAAAAAAAAAGAAGTAGGGGGGGTTGAAAGGCTTGTGTGAAATGGTAGACAAACTTCTGAGCAAAATTGCAAGTCTTTTGCTGTAAAACAGAGCAGCTAGCCGCACTTGGCCCAGGTGTTCATAGACATACGACATCATGATTAATAGTATCCACTTACCGTTTTCAGAAAGTGCTTCAGGCCTCTTTTAAATGAGATACACTGTAAATTGTAACAGTGATGTGTGCCTCATTGTGTTGTCATCGTAGGTATTAAGGAAATTAAGGAATTTGAAAGTGTGCGTAGTAGGGCGACATATAAGGGTAACCGCTGCTGGTTAGTATCGATAGGGTATCACAATCTAGTTAAACAAAGATCGCTCTCACCAAAAATGTGGGTTTTATAAGCTAGAAAACACGAAAAAAAATGAAAAACGTACACGTGTTGGCACCCCTGGTGAATGTCTCAAATGAAACGTGCATCGACATCAAGTTTTGGGTGAAGTTCTTCCCAGATATGCTACACTACGCGGCCTTCGCTTTAATACAGTGGCCGATCCATCCTTTTCGGTAAAGCTGCCATGAATATGAATGCGCTGGCGGGAAGATTTTAAAAAGTTTTCTTGTTTATAAATGCTTCTTTTGCTGCCGGATCAACGTCAACACGGCCAGAAAGAGAATCGATTTCTACTGAGCGAAATAACTTAGTGGAGTTGTTCTCAGAGGAGCAGCCTGATTCTTCAAGGGAATACTAGAATTTCTTGTATCTAAAATTGCCATTGAAAAGCAAAATGCTTTTGCTGAGTTGCAACAAAACTTGTGCAATAACTGGTTCTGGGCGTAGTATCTCAGCTTCTATCAAGTACTCATTTTAATGGCTACAATGTATGGTTGCTATACATACCGCAGCAGTGGCCAAGTGGTCTGAACATCCGCCTCGCATGCAGGAGGTGCGGGGTTCGCTCCCCAGTGCCGCCGGGTACCCACCGGTGATACAATGGGTACAAGCTTTCCCCTGGTCTGGGGCTCAGCTTATTTAGACTGAATTGCTTAGGAAATGGGTCTTTGACCTTACCTTGAGTAGAAGAAAAATACCTTGTGCTATGGCGCTTTGGCCACAGATGCCCTTGTGCCATAAAAAATCGTAATCATCACACACAATACGTAGTCCTATTTACGCTACAACGAGTGATGCCAAGGAAGTGACTGTGTGCACATTTGCACTATGGTTAACTTGGCCAACATCAGAAGAACCACAATGTTTGTCGCTGCAGTTCCTTGTTACAGTGAAATTAAACATGTCGTTCCAACATGTAAGTGTAACAGTAAGTGTGAACTCTGGAGAAGGCATCTTGGCACGATTGTGTTTCACTAAAGAGTGCATTTCTCTGAAGAGACCATTAGAAAGTGATTACTTAAGCATCTCGTTGGAGAATTGTTCACTGCTCAGTGAATATAAAAAAAAATCTTGCTTTAGCTCAAATAGAAAAATTCGTAGTTCGAATCAAAGTTGCACTAATCAACTACAACTAGTCGTAGTAATCAAATATCAAAGTTATAGTAATGATTAGCTGATCCTAAAGATTGGAAATTAATTGGACACACCAAAGGTAAAGGGACAGCAGTATATCCCACCAAAACTGTCTTTTGCCTTTTCTTTTACGCCGGTTAATTTTGAGTAATTTCTTCTGTGTGGGTTTCATTAGTGCCTCCTAGCAAGAAAATTCTAGTGAGTGGAATTGAAAGGGTGCAAATGTAGACACATTAACTCAGTCATAATATATTGTTTTATTTGTGTGCTAATGCTTCCATGTGTGCAGAACCATCAGCTGATTGCCTTTTGGGTACGCTAGAAAAAACTTTACGCTCATATGTTCTGCCAATTTGAGTAATGAGTCCTTTTTTTGATTGAATATTGTTGTTTCTTGTTAATTGAGAAGTTGTATTGTGCAAACAAAACATTGATGTGTTGTCTGTTTTTTTTTCTTTTTTACAGTCTTTTAACGTACTGCCAAACATCTCCAAGCCGGGGTCTGTTCAAAAATATTTCGCTAGCCGTAGTGACTTTTCCGGCACGACCAGTAGAGATCAAATGGGCTCACAGCAAAGCTCAGATGTAGCTGACAAGCTCTCATCAATCAGACTTCCCACTCTTCCGCAGCAAGATGGAGCTGGATACCGCGCTGCTTCAGATCATAGTCCTGCTGTTTTAGAGCATACCAGCCACACTTCTTGTTTTCCCGACAAAAGTGGGGGCGGTGAACCAGAATTGTTCACAACAGCAAGTCACACATCGTCACTGGTGTCTCCTGTGTGCCCACAGAAAAAAACAGCAGGGCTCAGAAACCTTGGGGTCATACTGCAGGTATTGAAAAGCCTACTAGAGACCTTTGTGGTTTTCCAGGTGTAGCAGGGGCCAGCCTGCTTCAAAGCCCAGCAGTACCAAGTGAAACTTTGCTCGTGGATCTTGCGACACCACAACAAGAGCAAAAGACCTCACAGTATTCAACGAACTCCAATGACAGTAGTATTACAAAGCCCTTCAGTGATGTGCAAGGTTTGCCGAAGGAAAATGACCTGCCATAAAACTTGGCGGGGGCATGTAGCTTGTCATTGGAACTGCCCGGACCTTCTGCAAATGATATACAAGGTGTTGTGAAGCCAGACACCGATGAGCTGGACTTGCAAGGTAACTCGGCAGTTGCAAATAAGCTGTCATTACTAGGGTCTGCAAAATCTTCACCAGAAGGGTTGGAAGACAGCCGAAAGAAAACAAGTGACATCTCTGCTCCAGCAGCATACTACATCAGTGAAGATAATTTATCAATCGGTGGCAAGGTCACTTTGCAAGAAGACTCTGAAGCGGACAGAAAAACTCCATCAGTGGATATACCCAGGACTCTGAAAAAAGAGCAAGGGAGCACTGAAAATACAGTTGACCATCACGATGCAGTTGGTGCTCCAATTCCATGCCATACTCACGAGCAGTCTAGTTTGTCGAGTGCCTCTTGTGTCAACTTGTTAGGCCCTGCTGAGGGTTCTTTATCAGCAGTCTTGCACAATGCACAAAGCATTTCCAAGTTGGAGAGCAGCCAAAGGAAATCAGATTACCATGACTCGGCTACAACAGCAAGCTGCACCATTGAGGCAAGCTTGCCATCAGAGACGAGGTCAGTTTTTCAGAAAACTCAGAAGTGAACAGCAATACTCCATCAGCCGAAATACCTAGCACTGCGGAGACAGGGCTGAGAGGCACTAAATGTACAGTTGACGGTCATGTTGAAGCCGGCGGTCCGTGCAATACTAATCGGGTGCCTAGTTTGTAAAGTACTTCTGAAGATAGCGAGCTAGACGACGATGAGGATTCCCTGTCAGCAGTAATGCACATTGCAGAAACCATCCCAGCAAACAACGTACCTCCCCCGGTGCGCCCAGAAAGGATGGAATGTCTCAGTCCCAGTAAAACATTTATCAAACATTTCCAGGCTGTAGAGGTAGGACACAGAAACACAAGCAAAAGGGAAGTGCGCCCACTAATGGCCTAGAAACGTTTTTTTTTTTCGAGCGTGTTAAGCAGAAACAAAAACTAATAATAGCATTTTGGTCCCAGAAAGGTAACTGGGAGCACGTTTGTGGGACCAATGCTTTTCAACAAAAAATACAAATTGACTCCTCGCTCCATTTTCTCTCTCGCGCCAAAAGCTACGGGGAGAGAAGGTTTTGCTCTTGCACTCGCCGTTTTGAGAGATAAAACAGTTTTGTTCGAACAGCCGAAGGAAGCGCATTTCACCCCGCATCTCTCTCGTGGGCCGTCGGCTCCATGCTGCAGGCAGGCAGGCTGCGGCGGTCTGCCTTTTCATCGCACCACCGGGAGCGGCGGTCACCAACGTGCCAGTCTTATATAGTGTTTCCAACTTCAGCACGGTGTGGCGGTCCCTGCAGGCATCTCCAACTACCAGCAGTCCTCGTTGCGCCGCTGTCTAGCAGAGGCGCAGTAATGGCCTCCCATCGCTCGCCCGGCTTCCTCGCTGCGCTCGCCCGGCTTCCTCGCTGGACGGAAGCCATCTTGCGCACACGTATTCGCGCAGCCCCTAGCCGCTCGCGCGCAAGCCCCAGCGCGCGGCCGCTCTTGCTCTCATCACTGGGCTGTCGTGAACTTCGTAGCTACGGATTTATGGCAGCTTTCCCGCGCACCTCGATGTGCCCACATAATTCCTTTTGGAACTGATGCAGCGGCGCGCGGCGCATCGCGTCTTTTGCGCAGCTTCACGGCCCTACACCATGATGGCGCTCTTACAGGCGTTGTTCGCGGCAGCGGATTTCAAGGCAATGGGAGACTCCTGGCGCGCACTCTGCATCCCTCAGCGCCTCCGACGACTGTGGCGTGTTGTTGGTGGCAGCGTGGCCGTCCACTGCGGTCATGGGCGGGAGAGACCTTGGGAAGCCCACCAGACTCTTGCTGCGAGTGCCCATGGTGCCCTGCGAGTGCCCTGCTCTACCTACATTGCCGTCCTGTCGCAGCGGTATAGTTTGTGTTGTGTTCGCGTCGCTGACTTTCAACCCACCCCCACCGGATTACTTGTGCCTTGATCCCCTTGATCTCGCCTCCCACGCCGTATTGTGCCGCACGCGCGGTCTGCTGTACTATGGGTGCGGCGCGCCAGGGCTCCTACCTCAAGACTAACCCCCTTTCCATCCGGCTCCAAGCAGTCTTATCTCCACACTTAGTCACAAGAAAATAAAACGAGGGTGTAACGAGGACGTAAGGCGTATGTTTGAGCGTTCGCTGTGCCGTGAGAAGGCGCAGGACAGAAGGCTGCATTGAATTCATGTATATAGTTGCAGCATTTTATTTCATCCCCGGGTTTCCGTTGGCAACGTCGTTAAGGTATGTTGGTTTATGCTCGTTTTTTTTTATTTTCACTTCGTAGAATTAATTTTTTTTCCTGTTTTGATAACACGCTCAAGCTTACTCCGAGGCCCGTGCGAGAGGCAAAGCCAGAGGGAGGTTTCACCCTGCAGAATATCCGTGACCTGGAGGGCGCTGCGTTCGCCGTGGTGAGCAGACGTGCTCATATCGGCTCCGTCGTTAATGCCCGCTTTGGCAATGCTGATTAGTTTGGATTACGAAGATTTTATTACCACTGTGTTCGTGAAGGTATCCGCTATCATCCGATACCCGACTTTCCATCCAAGGTGCGTTTTTCATCGATTCATCGGACTTTTCCTGGTTCACCGCCAAGAGGAGACGCTAGGCCGAAGCGAACCCAGGGCTCGCTAGGCCTAGCCAGCTGTTCTTCTGCCACAACATGGAGGGTTCCGCCGCCGCTTTGACGCACGGTTCCCAGGCTTCCCAAATGTGCGTGCAAGTAGAAGGAGAAGAAATTACGCCCGAGGAATTCCGACGCTCGCCCGGATGGCTGCACATCGGCGGGCACACGAGCCGAACACGCCTGCAAGGAACGCAGGGTGAGTCGACTTCTCGTGCCGATACTCCGAGCTCTCGACAGAAGCCTAAATTCAACAAGAACGTTAGGAGCGCAATTATTCGGGCGGCTCGCATGCCCGCCATGCCTGTAGAAGAAATTAAGATCGTCGTGCGGCCCCGCGATGGGCTCGATATTTTCAAGGCAGGAGCTGCATGCGTGGCTAATGCCATCATGGCGGCAGCGGGAATGGAGACGGCAGACCGAGCTGAGGATATGGCGTGTCCCAATACCCAGCAGAACATTATGGTGCTCAGCACTCCGAGCGAGGAACGAGCGGAGAAGTATGCTCGAATTCAAGCTATCAACGTCCGAGGCAAAATATACGAGGTGCGCGCGTACGGAACGACCGCCCACGACACAGTCAAGGGCGTGATCAGGGGCATAGCACTCGAGGACAGCGAAGCCGAAATAATGCAGCAGATTTTTACCAAGTACAACCCCCTTGCCGCGGGGGCGAAGCGTATCGGAAACACGACGACAGTAATCGTAGTGTTCAACGGTATCAAGGTTCCCAAGTATGTGCGTTACGGATCCACGCTCTACCCGTGCAGTCTCTACAGGAAGCAAATAGAAGTTTGCAAGGTATGCGGCAAGGTCGGCCACAGGCGCGACGTGTGCCCCACACCGGACGTTCGCGTTTGCCTTGCCTGCGGTGTTTCTAATCCAAGAGAGGGCCACAAGTGTGTCCCCAAGTGCAAGCTCTGCGGCGAAGAACACCCCACCGGGGACCGCCTCTGCAGAGCCAAATACAAGGTTCCATACGTCGTACGGCGACGGCGATGGGAACGCCGTAACGCCGAAGAAGAGCAAAAGCAAGCACTCGAATCAAGCTCGTTTCCACGCCTCGGACGCTCCCGCTCGCGCAGTGCGTCCCGTAGTGGATCCCGCAGCGCGTCGCGCAGCGCGTCGCGCCATGCCTCACGCCACGCTTCCCGTCATGCCTCGCGCAGCGCATCCCGCGGCCGTGACTCATCTGACGGGAACAGCTTCGGCGTTCAGCGATCGCGCTCCCGTGACAGAGTCAGCTGGGCCGACGCCGCAAAGGGCGGAGTTAAAAGCAGCAGCACTGCCACTAGCTCCAGCAGCGCCACTAGTGGCCGAACCACGCCGAGCAGCTGGCAGGCGTGGATTACCAGCCCCTACTACAAGGAACTCGAACAACTCCGCGCAACCAACGCGACGCTGGTAGAAACCACGCGCCGGCTCGCCCAAGAACTAGCCGAGGCCAAGAAAGAACTCCAAGCACAGCGAGCCCAGCCAGCCACTGTCCCAGCTCAGTCATCCGAGACACGTACACCCGCCGTTATCACCGAGCAGAAAACCGACACGCCATCACACCAAGGCACACAATCAATGGATACAACCCAAGACGAGCCCCAGCCGGAGCAGACCACTGACCCAACCCCCAAGAAACGAGCACGCACCTCATCACGACAGTACAAGGACCTGACCCAATTGGAAACTCAGCTCGAAGCAAAAATCGAAGCGTTCGCCAACACCTACGCCAGCACGGCTGCCGTCACCGACCAACGCCTGGCGCGGCTGGAGGAGCTGATCACCACGTCCTTCTGCACCATACAAGAGCGTTTCGCCTTCATTGAACAGACCCTTAAGCCCATAGTACGCAGCCCCACCTTTGTGGCGCAATTCTCCAACCACCCATACCTTCAAGAAGAGACGCAAGCTCCAACTCCGACACAATCATGTCCCAGCCCCAAGCCACAATAGGATCGCTACCGGGCCTTACGGTCTGGCAGTGGAACTGCAACAGTTACAACAGCAAGAGAGCAGTGCTGCAACAACACATCACCACAGTAACCAAGAAACCCGACATCATCCTGCTGCAAGAAACGGCGACGGTGACCCCACCCTCCCTGGGTATCGCGCTCATGTTAGCCCGGCGGAGGGACGGGGCGTCTGCACGTTCGTCCGCAAAGGGCTCACGTTCATCGAGCACCAACTCAAACACGGCCGCAGCAGGGTGGAATATACCTTCACCGAAATCATCCCAAACAAACAACGGAAAGGCAGCCTGTTCATCGCCAACATCTACAGTAACCCCAAGCACCAAACACAGAAATTCAAGACCCTACTACACACAGCCAGCACCCAAGCCAAAGACAACACGTTGCTGATCGGAGGGGACTTCAACGCCGCCCATCGAGCGTGGGGTTACGTGAAGGATACGGCAAAGGGACGGGACCTATTACAAGATATCCTGGACCACAACTGTGCCCTGATCACGGACCCCGCTCATCCCACCCGCATCGGCAACTCCGTAGCACGAGACACCACACCAGACCTTACGTTCATCAAGAACGACCACACGGGCAAAGTAACGTGGCACAACACCGGCGTCGACCTGGGCAGCGACCACTACATCCTCGAAATTACGATACCGAACCAATTCCGGCGCAACACCATTATGCCCAAGTGGACGGACTGGGACGGCTTCCGTAAGGGACGTCCCACCACAGCACAAGACATCACAGACATCGAAACCTGGACGGAAGAGCTTTGCGATGCTGTGCACTCGGCCACCAAAACCATCGAAACGGACGAGGACGTCATCGCCATGGATAGCCGCCTGGCCCATCTGTTCGAGGCCAAACGTTCGATACAGGCGCGCTGGAAGCGGCAACGGTGGAATCGCAAATTGAGAAAGAAGGTAGCCGACTTAAACAGGGCCATTGAACACCACTGCAAGGTCCTGTGCCGTCAGCAATGGAACGAAATCTGCAACCGAGCTGACAGGCAACTGCATCGCGGTTGCACCTGGAATCTATTTCGGCACCTCCTAAACGAAACCAAGACCAAGTCACACCAGCGCGACCGCCTCGCCCGCCTCCTGCACACCACCACACAACAACAAGGAAAAGACGCCGTTATCAAGAGCCTGGAAGCCAAGTATCTGCCGGACACGCCAACGGAAATCCACCCGCCGTACGGGGGGCTGCCCAACGCGTGGCTCGACCGAGACATTACCGTGTCAGAGGTACGAGTAGCGCTGCGCGAGCTCAACACCCGCTCAGCAGCCGGCCCCGATCTCGTTACCAACAAGATGCTACGAAACCACGACAATGCATCGATCGAGGCACTAACCCGTTACTTCAACGAATGCTGGCGTTCGGGCAAGCTCCCCGGACAGTGGAAAACGGCAAGAACAATCCTGATCCCGAAACCGGGCAAACCACCGGACATCGGCAACCTGCGTCCCATCTCGCTTACATCCTGCGTGGGCAAGGTGCTGGAGCACGTGGTGGCCAACCGGTGGCAGGAATACCTGGAGAAGGAAGGCCTCTATCCGGACACGATGATCGGCTTCCGACACAGTCTCAGCACACAAGACGCCATGCTACAACTAAAATAAGAAATCATCGACAACAAGACACAAGACAGCAAAGTAATTCTGGGGCTCGATCTACAAAGCGCATTCGACAAAGTCAAACACTCAGCCATATTAGCACAAGTATCACGACTCAACATGGGGGTAACGAGCTACAATTACATCCAAGACTTCTTGACCAACCGCCCGGTGGAACTGCACGCCGGAGACCTCAGACTCCCCGAACGCAAGCTCGGTAGCACGGGTACCCCGCAGGGTTCGGTCATCTCGCCGTTGCTCTTCAACCTCGTTATGATCGGGGTAGCGAGGGCAGTAGCGGGGACCGGCGTCCGGCATACGATCTACGCCGACGACATTACCCTGTGGGCGGCCGGCGGCACCGACGCCAGCATCGAGCAACAGCTACAAGCCGCGGTTACCGCCATCGAGCAGCACCTTGACGGCACCGGCCTAGTGTGCTCGCCCGCCAAATCCGAGCTGTTCGTCCTCACACCATTACGACCGGGACGGAAACGCGCCCCCCCTCGGGAATGCGATCACATCAAGATCATGATCGCATCGGGGCAACGCATCCCCGAAGTTCCCAAGATCAGAGTCCTGGGCCTGCTGCTAAACAAGAGCGGCCGCAACGACGAGACCATCAACAAACTTACCACCAAGGCAATGGACGCCATCCGGCTCATACACCGAGTCTCGACACGACGGGCGGGCATGCGTGAAGACAGTCTCGTGCGCCTCGTCCAGTCGTTCGTGATCAGTCACATCGCCTACGTTGCGGCCTACCTCAACTGGCAGGTCACTGACAGGAACAAGATCAACACGCTGATCAGACGGGCTTACAAGACGGCGCTGGGCTTAACGGAGACCACGAGTACGGCTCGGCTCCTGCAGCTCGGCGTCCATAACACCCTAGAAGAAATAGCCGAGGCGCAGCTCACCGCGCAAATGGAGCGCCTCTCTACCACCAAGACGGGGCGCAGTATACTGACATCCCTGGGTTACAACCCCCGAACCCCCAGCCGGCAACCATGCGAGATCAGCGAGGAGGCGCGGGCTCACATCCATGTGGACCCCATCCCGAAGAACGTGCACCCCGAATACAACCAAGAACGGCGGCAGGCACGGGCCCAGGCCCTCATCGAGAAACACGCCCAAGACCCGCACGCCCGGTACGTGGACGCAGCGGAATACAAACGAGAAGGCTTCGCGGCAGTGGTCGTTGCGGCGGCTACCGGCACCACGACAACGGCAGCGAGCGTGCGGTGCACGGACGCCACAGACGCCGAGGAGGTTGCCATCGCTCTGGCGATCTCCGAGGCCGAGTGTCACACCGTGCTCAGTGACTCGAGGAACGCCGTGCGCAACTTTGCCAAGGGGCGAGTGAGCGCGCCGGCGGCCGCCATCATCGGCAAGCTCCAGCCCCAAGACCGCCGCAGCACCATCCGTATCAAGTGGTTCCCGGCGCACGCGGGCGAGTGTGCATCCTCGCCGAACCACAACGAGACGGCCCATTCGGCGGCGCGAGCGCTTACCCTCCGCGCCCCCGAGAGTGACCGTTCCGTGTGGTGGTTCGAAACCAAGGACCGCGTAACCAGTTATGGCGAAGTTACCATGTGTTACCGCCTAGCTCGACGGACAATGCCGCCTCCCCACCCGGCACTCAGTCGGGAGGAGGCCGTCATCCTAAGACAGATACAGACCGGGTCACTCCTCGCCCCGTGTTACGTTTGGAGACGCCAAAATGCCAAGAATATTAAAGCCACTGGGAATCATCAATCTACCGAGGCTTCAAAGGGCCGTCGATGTGGTTGCAGCGCTACGAGTGCAGGTGGTGGCGTCTACAAGGATCCTTCCCCCCCCCCTGCTGTTTACGGGGTGAAACGGCTCCCCGCTGTCTGAGAACGGCTTTGGTGAACCTGTCTTTTGTTCTCAACGACGGACCCACCCGGGACATTTTTCTCCCTGAGGGGACGACGGGGGAGCCGGCGAGCGGCGGAACTGCAAATCAGCCGTGACAAATGCGGCCGGGTTTGACTAAGCCAACGTCTCCGGAATCCTCGTACTTCGAAAACAACTTCGACTTAGACTGTGCTTTCCCACGCTCTACGTGAAAGCTTCTGCGAACTGCGGTGGGATCCATTCGCCCCCACGCTACCGCTGTGAAGTGCAGGTGACTGACCTTCGACGCTCTCAATGGGACCCCCTTCGGGCTATTCATCACTGAAGCCTGGACAGCGCGGACACTAATCTGCCAGAAGTGGCAAGAGTGTGTGGCTGGGGGCGGACCCGGAAGACTGGACACGTGATCTACATCACAGTGATTCGAAGCATTTTTAATGATCTAGATTCCCCAACTAGGGACCTGGGGACAGCGGACCCTATTTAAGCAGCGATCTGGCGTGTGTTCGCCAGCTCCTGATTCACTCTTTCAATCTTTGTATAAATGTAAATAAACCCTTCAGTCTCTTCTTCACCTCGAAGACCCTCTCATCTCTTCGTCAACCCCACTACAGCAGTCTCCCGATCCGGAACCCGAGGACACCGACCTTGGCGAGAGACGGCACAGGCGAACCAGGGGCCCGCATCTAACAACTGGTTGGCAGCGGTGGGATCGAAGCGGCATCCCCCAACACCGGTGGTCTGCTACGGGAGAGAAGCCCCGCACCTAACAACTGGTTGGCAGCGGTTGGATCGACCATGCGGCGTGGTGTTGCTTCCGTGGGTGAGTGCTTGGACTTTGCTTGAGATTCGCCAGGCTTCAGTTGTTTGGGTTAATACATTGAACTGCTGGGAATCGAGGGAAGTTGATCAGTGAGTCTGATTGCGTGTAGCTCACGTCAACAGTTGTTCAGCAAAGTCAAGGCTCGGAGCAGTAAACATGGATCTAATGAAGTTGCCAAGGACAGATTTGCTGTCATTGTGCGAAGAGTTGGGTGTAGACGTAGGGGTTAAGATAAAAAATTCGGACATTTGCAAATTGCTCTTGGAAACCGAAGAGGAAAGAATAATTATCGATACGTGGGAACTCCTCAATGATGAGCGAAAGAGAAAGGAAGATGAGCGAAAGCAAGAGGAAAATGAGCGCCAACGGCTAGCGGCCGAGCGAGAGGAACGGGAGCTCAGAAGGTTACAGCTCGCGTATGAGCGAAAAAAACTGGAAGATGAGATCTCGAGAGGCAAGACTCCAGAGAGAGCGAGTCAGGCCAGATCGTTCCAGTTGGACAGACGTGACAACGTAAAGCAGTATTGTGAAACAGCGCACAACCGTCATGAAGATTGCGGAGCTTTAAGTGTGTCGAAACGCAGTATTGAAAGCCACACTGAGACAGAGGAGGATAGCTCCATTGCCGGCGAGCAGGGCGTTTCAGGGGTAAGCGCTCAGGCCGATAAGCGGTCGGTGGAGGACTGCCTTCAGGAAAGCGAACTGCCCAACTCGGGGGCAGCGGAAGGTCCGTCTGTCAGCAGTGTGGAGCTGACACTGACCTGCGAAGGCAAAGCGGCCAGTTTGCAATTGGATGAATGTCTCCGAGGTGCCTCTGTAAAACTAGATCAAGCTAATTGTGATCAGGAGACACAAACGGAAGTGTCTAAGCGTAAAAACTGGAAGAGGGCACCGACCAAGAAAAAACTGTTGAAATGCCAAGCCCTAAATGCAGGGGCGCAGACAGGTGCTAACGTTAGCACAGATAAAAGTGCGGCAGAAGCGGAAGAAAAGACTTCCCGCATGGGACCTTGTAATTTTGCAGCTAAAGTTACTGGTCAGGCGGCACGCGCAGATGCTTCTGAAGGTAACCCCAGAAACAGAAAGAGAAAAACGCGTCTACCAAGCAGAACAGGAGCGATGTTCTTGAAAGGGCATCGGCCAGCGTTAAGACCCAGACAACTCGGACCTGACAGAAAGGCGGTAAAGAAAAAGGCAAAGTGGCAGGAAAGATCAGAAGGCGCTAGACTGCGGTACACCCGGCGCATGGGAGCGCAGGAGTCGAGCAACACAGACCGCGCTCGCAGGCATGTTCGGCGCGCGCTCTTGAGAAAGATGGGTCCTTCACTTTCCCCACTGTATTCGAGGAAGCGCGCAGGGCGAAAGGGTAGCCGGGCTTGCTTGGGGCGAGAACAGAGAGCAGCTTCTTGCGCTTGTCGCGGTCCGGCGCCCGAAGTCGGTTATCGGCACTACGTGGGCTACCGGGGCCTTTTTAGCGCGTCGAGGGGCTGTGGAGATGACAGTAGCGATCAGGAATGTCTTCTTTCAGTTGCCCTTTGTCACGAGTTGACAGTCGTACAATCAGTCAGAGCGCGACCCCGGCGGGCGCGGCTGAAGAACTAATCCTTTCGACGCGGGGGTGGTGAGCCATGTTTGACCCCGCGTAGCAATTCGAAGTAGCTCTTCTTTTTATTCCTCTTTTTTGTGTGTGCGTGTAAAAACAGGGAAGGAAATGCTACTTTGTTTTACGTTAATGATTTGGATTTGATCAGGTGCTACTGTTTTCGTAAAACTTAAATAAAGGTGATTGTGCCAGTGAGTTAGAAAGGACGTGTGTCAATTTGAGATGCTACCAAGTGATAAAGGCACTCACAGGAGTTCAGCGAAGACATTTCCCGAGTTGAGGATGAGCTGTTTGCTTATGTAGAACCGTTCCGAGCAAGCAAATTTCTTTGTGTTTGAAAATTTGGCACAGGTTTGCTTTTTATCTTCAGTAGATTCAGAAATGTAGAACTTCGTCGAGATACCAAGAGCTTGTCGCTACATTCACTACATTAACAGCAGTGTTGCTAATGCCAGGCGAAGGCAAAGAAAGCACGGATATTTGTGCCAATTTGAGTACCTGTGTTTAACGGTGCTAGGTTAGATAGCCGATTACGCGAATGAAGTGAGGCTGCAGAATTCTGCAGAGAACAGCTGTAGCAGCTTTCTGTACCAGTGATGGGGACGAGGAGGCCGTCAGACCCCAAGATAGCCCCTATCGCTGAATTCCCGCAGCCCCGAACTAAGACGGATGTACGGTCATTTCTCGGTCTGGTGGGGTACTACCAAAGGTACATACCCAACTATTCACAGCTAGCAAGTCCTTTGACCGATGCGCTTCGCAAAGAAAAGCCGAATAGCGTTATCTGGGACGCAGCAAAAGAAATTTCGTTTCAGAGCTTGAAGAGCGTGCTGGTTTCGCGGCCCGTGTTACGCGCGCCGGACTACAGCAAGGAATTCGTGGTCCAGTGTGACGCCAGCGACCGGGGTATGGGGGTCGTATTAAGCCAAGTCGGAGACGACAATGAGGAGCACCCTATCCTTTATGCCAGCAGGAAGTTAACCGTAAGGGAAGAAGCCTACAGCGCTTCGGAAAAGGAATGCGCTTGTCTGGTTTGGGCCGCACAGAAGCTAGCCTGTTATGTTTACGGGGCGAAATTTACTTTCGAGACAGATCATTGTCCGCTTACATGGCTGCGTCAAATGTCGCCCAAGAATGGCCGCTTGCTTCGATGGAGTCTAGCCCTCCAGCAATATAACTTTTCTGTGCGATACAAAAGGGGCAAATGTCATGGAAATGCCGACGGATTGAGCAGGTTATTCCCATAATTGTGGTATCCGTTCGGTGGCAATTCGGTGCCTTTTCGTATTTTTTTAGGTGCCATTTAGCTTTGTTTTGGCGTGGTGTCCTATTATCCTTTTTCTTTTGCTTCCAAATTTGCCACCTCTCTTCAAGCCGTGTTCGGCGAATCGGGCTTTGGCAGCGAATTTGGCAGACATGGAAGCTGTTCTTAGTAGCCGAGATTACTGCTGTCAGCTACAAACTTTTGTGCTTACGTTTACATTGACAATGCAGTAGTATTGCAAAACAGCCTGGCGGCTCTCGGGTGAATTTCGTGCACTGCCTGGGGAGTGGCGCCATGTTGAGTGGCTGATTTCGACTAATGCCTCCGTTGTCCGAGGTTTAGGACTCTACTCTGTGCTTGCAGATAAGATGAAGAAGGGCCTCCCACGCTACAACTCAAGTCATCTCTCCTCGACCAGTGATTGTGACCACTGGCCGATCGAGATTGTCCTGGCCGCGGAGGAGCTGTTACGTTTGGAGACGCCAACATGCCAAGAATATTAAAGCCACTGGGAATCATCAATCTACCGAGGCTTCAAAGGGCCGTCGATGTGGTTGCAGCGCTACGAGTGCAGGTGGTGGCGTCTACAAGGGTCCTTCCCCCCCCCCCCCCCCCCTGCTGTTTACGGGGTGAAACGGCTCCCCGCTGTCTGAGAACGGCTTTGGTGAACCTGTCTTTTGTTCTCAACGCCGGACCCACCCGGGACATTTTTCTCCCTGAGGGGACGACGGGGGAGCCGGCGAGCGGCGGAACTGCAAATCAGCCGTGACAAATGCGGCCGGGTTTGACTAAGCCAACGTCTCCGGAATCCTCGTACTTCGAAAACAACTTCGACTTAGACTGTGCTTTCCCACGCTCTACGTGAAAGCTTCTGCGAACTGCGGTGGGATCCATTCGCCCCCACGCTACCGCTGTGAAGTGCAGGTGACTGACCTTCGACGCTCTCAATGGGACCCCCTTCGGGCTATTCATCACTGAAGCCTGGACAGCGCGGACACTAATCTGCCAGAAGTGGCAAGAGTGTGTGGCTGGGGGCGGACCCGGAAGACTGGACACGTGATCTACATCACAGTGATTCGAAGCATTTTTAATGATCTAGATTCCCCAACTAGGGACCTGGGGACAGCGGACCCTATTTAAGCAGCGATCTGGCGTGTGTTCGCCAGCTCCTGATTCACTCTTTCAATCTTTGTATAAATGTAAATAAACCCTTCAGTCTCTTCTTCACCTCGAAGACCCTCTCATCTCTTCGTCAACCCCACTACAGCAGTCTCCCGATCCGGAACCCGAGGACACCGACCTTGGCGAGAGACGGCACAGGCGAACCAGGGGCCCGCATCTAACACCCGGCAGTGCTACACGTACTTCACCCAGAACTCTATCCGAGCGATGTGTGCAATGTTTGTGCAGCTGGTCCGGCGGACCAATGGCACATCATGTGGGACTGTGCCAGGTTCCCGACCGAGGCTACCTCCAGGATATACCCGCCCGAACTTCAAAGTGCAGTGCAGTCTGCAGACAAGGACATTCAACTATGGGCCGTCCAGCAGGCCCGGGGTGCGCTCGAAAAGCACAAGCCTCACGACCCACCACAAACGGGCCGAACGGGGGTAGTGCAGAGGAGGGCATAACCCCGGGTCGACGCTTGGCCAACGTCACGACGCGTCAAACCGTCGGTTGCCGGCATTTTCAATAAAGTTTTTCCTACCTATCCGTGACCTGAAACCGCGTATCTGTATCGTGCGCCCATATCGTCTGTTCTTTTGGCACCCAGGTTGCTCTTTACATGCGTTTGCTTTTGCGTGTGCATATATGCTTTTGTACCCTTTAGAATGTTTTCTTAGGGTGCATCAACTTTCATCCTGTAATCCCACGCCTAAAGCATACCCTGTACGCTGATGATATTACCACATGGACCACTCATGGCTCTGACGGGGAAATTGAGGAAACTCTTCAGTTAGCAGCAGACACCATCTCCTCTCACGCGTCATCCATCGGGCTCGAATGTTCCCCATCTAAGTCCGCGCTCTTCCTAATTAGGCCAAAATCTAGCGCTAAGTCGCCCATCCAAATCAATTTAAAAGGATCCCCTATCCCCATCACACCCGCCCTCCGCATCCTTGGCCTCCACTTGCAGGAATCTGGACGAAATGAACATATCCTTAAAAGGCTCAAGGCCTCCACGCAATCCCTGTTGCACCTTCTACGCCGAGCGTCCTCCCTTAACAAGGGTTTAGACGAAGCGGACAACATGAAAGTAGTGCACGCATTTACGCTTAGCCGCATTCTATACGCAACCCCATATCTCAAGTTGAACCGCACGGAAACCGAACGCGTGAACGCAATGAACCGCCTTGCGACAAAGGCAGCCCTAAACCTACCTCGCAGCACTAGCACAGCCAAACTTCTTGCACTAGGCATGCATAACACCATTCAGGAACTAGTTGACGCGCACCTTCAGACACAGTACCTTAGACTTGCCACGAGCGCCACTGGCCGCCATATACTCTCCTCCCTTCGCATCAACATACCCGCTAACCAGTCAACCCTTATACCCATCCCTCGACACCTCCATACACCTCTCGTTGTGAAACCCCTTCCTCGAAACGTCCATCCCCAATATCACATCCCTCGCCGCGTAGCTCGCGCTAATGCCCTCCATAAGTACTATGGGCAAGCCCACGATGCCGTTTGGGTAGATGCCGCATGTACAGCGCATGAAGCGGTAGCAGTTGCCTACAATCCAACCCTACCTCACCCCCTAACTCACCGTCTTCCCTCGGGTCTACGCCTGAGGAGGCAGAGGAGACCGCCATCGCCCTAGCCCTTGCACATTCGGACGCCCAATACATCTTCAGCGACTCCAAAACGGCTTTGTCCAACTTTGCCAGGGGCAGGATTCACGCCCCTGCCTGGCAATTGTTGAACAACCCTACCCAAAATTTACCGCGCAGGGTAGAGCTTCAGTGGGTGCCGGCTCACTCTGGGAACCCTGGAAACGAGGCTGCCGATAAATTGGCCCGAGGTCTGATTTGCCGGGCTCAGGACAGTCTCGATCCAGGATTCTCGAGGGAGCGGGCGCACACCTTTGCGGAGCTCACGCAAATACCCCGTTTGGACCGTCGGACTTACCCTCCTCCCCACCCCTCTCTTACGCACTCCCAACAGATCCTCTTCAGACGCCTCCAGACCCGCTCTCTGTCATCCCCTCAGCTTTTATCCCACTATTGCGGCACATCCCCTGCATGCTCCCTATGTGGTGACCCCCACGCCACACTCTCCCATATCCTTTTCGGCTGCCCTGCTGACCCTCCCCCGCGGGGACAGCACGCCATCTCGAGCTGGGAAGACTGGGAGGTCCTGCTTATGTCTGCAGACCCGACATCGCAGCTTGCTGCGGTGACTCGGGCTGCCGACGTCATGTCCCGGCATGACCTACTTGATGCAGTGCGGGACCGCGCAGTGGCCCAGGGACCCAGCTGGGTCTAAAACTCACTTGCTGAATAAAGTTTTTCTGTCTGCCTGTCTGTATTATGTTTTTATTGCTTTATTTTTTCAGATTTCTCAGAGCTAGAGAAAAATTTGGCCATTATTATATGCTGGTGCCGTAGTACTCCGTACATTGTGTGTTAAATGGTGCATACATATGCGTCTCCTGTTTGTATTCATTTAAATGCAAAGAACACATCTAATAAACTGAAATTACATCTGTATTGCGCTGCTATTTCCTGTTATATGGGCGGGAACGGGCGGCGATTTTTTGAATTCATATTTCCTTTGTGTGTAAAATTTTGGCACATTTCATGTTCTTGTGGCGGGAGCAGCGCAGCACGAAACAAAGAATAGAGAGGCGGGAATCAACGCTGACTAACAACCAGATTTTTAATCCACGTTCGATCGAACATATACATCTTACTCGTGCATTAAGGAAAGAACATAAGCATGACAAACGCATAAGATTTACACGTGGTAAAAGATTAGGACAACGCACACAGGTAATCAATTTCGCTGCCACGAAACGCTATCGAAAGTATGCTGACGCATATACGTCGCTCTTTTGTCGGATGTTGAGCGCTTCTTCGGTCTCCCTGGTCCGTTGATCAAAATATGACGTGATGACCATTGTGTTGCTGAGCTGCAGGGCACACTCATGCTCTCTGCAAAGTTTTGATAATTCACTGCTGATGGCGCCCTTTAGGGATCTTTTGTGCTCTCGAAGCCGTTCATTCAAACAGCGCCCTGTTTGACTATAATGTACGTGCGTCCGCATGACAGAGGTATTTTACAAACCCTCTTTTCACATTTCACATGTTTTTTTTCCGGTGCTTTTTCTTTCATTGATTTTTCTTTCCTCGCTGTTGACTTTGGCGCACAGGCTTCTTAGTTGGTTGGGTGCTGACATGAGCACTTTTACACCAGCTCTTGTGCCTACCTTTTTGAGACTGAGGTTTGGTTTTGGTTTTATGGGAGTTTAACGTCCCAAAGCGACTCAGGCTACGAGAGACGCCGTAGTGAAGGGCTCCGGGAATTTCGACCACCTGGGGTTCCTTAACGTGCACTGACATCGTACAGTACACGGGCCTCTAGAATTTCGCCTCCATCGAAATTCGACCGCCACGGCCGGGATCGAACCCGCGTCTTTTGGGCCAGCAGCCGAGCGCCATAACCACTCAGCCACCGCGGCGGCTGAGGGAAATGTCATTAATGTAAGGAATGACCGCGTACGGCTTCCTTTCCTCTGATGTGGTTGTGACATATTTTCTGCTTCTAAGTGCTTGCAGAATCCCTTCTGCGACACTGGATAGCAGTCTCGTCGGGTAACCTGCTGCTTTCAGCAGACTGTTCTCGGCGTCAAAACTGCCTTGAACTTCATGATGACAGGATCTCGTCAATGCGGCTCTCATTGCTACTTTTGCTAAGGACTAGAAATAACAAGTGAACTCCCAGAAAACAACGTTATGCGATTTCTTGACTTGACGCTAGTGTGATGACCCCCATAATGCGCAGGTCCACACGGGACGGAGAGGCAAAGAGACACCGTATGGCTCAGTTTAAACAAACAGGTATATTCAATAATTACACATGATTAAGATTATACATCAGAGGCTGGGGCGTCCGAGCTTACGTGCCGACGACTTCATGGGGGCGATGGAGTGGCTCCGGAGTTGGGCTCGAGCGGTTGCTGGCAGAAGCTGCACGCCGTCGGGCTTCGGCGCTGAAGGCCCTCTTGGCGAACGATGTCTTCCTGAGCGTCTATGCAGTAGAATTTCAATAGTCGTCCGTTTCTTCGAGGATGGTTCACAAACCCTTCCTCTAGTGTCGTTCGGCTTGGAAGATGAACAGGAGGCGAGCTTGTAGATGATGACAGCAGAGCATATTTTACAACATACATATGCAGAGAGTTAAACTGGAAAAAAGCAGAACTGAATTTACAAAAGAACAAACTTTGCACTACTTTACTCATCGACCGGGCAGGTTAGTGCCTAAGTAGCATCACATTACATGCTAAGCATGGAGCCCCAGCTCAGAGTGGACTGGACTGCATCCGTTTACATGCGCTTTTAAGCACTTGATTAACAAAGGACTAAGGGCGGTCATTTTCAGTGGCCCGCCCAAAGCATCAATTCTCCAATCCAAAATAACATGCGAGATGGGGACCACCCCTTGGGTTGGGCTTAGCCTCGAACCCAGAGTCTGTTAACAATACAAACTAAATAAACAACAAAAACGCCACCACTCTCTCTCAAGTGAGAGTATACACAGGCTCTCTCTTCGGAGCTAATTCACTAGCGCCTGTCTTTCCACATTCTTGGCGAGTACTGCCTGTCCGTCTGACAGGTGTCCGTCACGGCCCTTCTGGGAAGCTGTGGGTGCCTTCCCGGCGATAGCCCACGACACAGGGGGGGGGGGGGGGAAGAATGTTGTCTTCGCGGTAGCGCATAGCGTCGGCTGTGGTACGGCGCGCTCTGGCCCGCTGACAGCTCCCTTGTCCTGGAATGTGCCCGGAAATTGGGGAGGATAAAGCCTGTTTCCCCGGGGCGGCGGCGGGTCCGGTTGTTCTGGTCGTCACTCAAAGAGCATGGCTGGGTAATTGATGATGCCGCTGTCACGGGTCTCCGTCTACGCCGCGCCGTCGAACGTGGATCCTCGTAGCACACACGGAATGTCACACTCGCTCACCCTCCAGAAGAATGTTCTCCGAACATTTGAGTCCACGCAGCTCCCCTTGTCTTTCTGAATCGCCTCGCACAGTGCGTCCGACAAAACACTTTTCGCTGCACTCAACACCACTGCACAACACCATATGCCTCCGCTGTCAATACTGGCGTCTCCAGGGGCAGCACTGATCTTCTTTTACAGATAAACATGAAACTCAGCACCCAAGCCTCTCTTTTCTAGTCCAAACTGGACGAAATAAATTTACCACAGTTATAAAGGAGCTCCCACTTCTAGCACGATCACGGCACAGACAAAAATATAGATAACGAAAGGAAGTAGGGCAGGTTCTGCATGCGCTCCGCATGCTCTCCTGTGAAGGTGTTACTTAATGACAGAAAGGTTTAACTACCAACTCCGATAACTTAACACATAAGCACATAGCAATGTTATGAGCTGTGGCATTACACAATTCTAACCAGTTCAAAACTCCGCTCTGTTTACGCCATTAGTCCGACTTAGCTTTCCGATTTCGCAGCGGATATCGGCCTTCATGAGTCATACTAAGTAAGTCTGTGCCCCTTTGTCTGCTTTGGGACTCGCGAGGGCTCGTGGCAGGAGCCTCTCCTGGCGTTATCTGCGCGGCAACCTCGCGAGCTTCTTCTTCTAGCAATGCATGAAGTAAATCCGGTGGCATTCCGGCCGTCACCTCGGGCGCCTGCCGAACAAATGCAGGAGAGGGCGTTTCTTGCGAACTATCTGCGCGCTCCGCTTCACTTCTGTCCCCATCAAAATCCGCGCTTTCCCTTTCCTCATTTCGTGAATACTGAACCGGTGCCGACTTGAGGCGATTTGCGTGTATCCTTATCAAACGCCGGTTCACGTCTCGGACTCTGAAGTTTACCGGAGAAAGCTTCTCGACAACCTCGCACGGTCCTCTCCACTTCGTCTGGAACTTACGAGCTAGCCCAATCTGCCTTTGGCAGTTTTCAATGTACACGCTGTCCCCCACATCAAACGGCGCGTCTCTAGCACTGCGATCGTGCACCTCCTTCCTGCGCTTCGCCGCTTTCTTTAAGGACTCCTTTGCGATGTCCCTCGCCACTTGCAAGCGCGATTCTAGCTCAACCTTATAGTCGTCCAGTGAAGCGTATGGGACACGACGGGGGCCCTCTGGCACTTCACTAGGCTGGTCCGGGTCTCGGCCGTAGAGAAGAAAGAATGGCGATTCGCCCGTGCTCTCGTGTGCTGCGGAATTGTAGGCAAACATTGCATACGGGAGCCACAAGTCCCAGTCCCGCTGGTCGCGCGAAACAAAATGCGACAGGAACCCGGCCACGGTTTGGTTCAGTCGCTCCACCGCGCCGTTGCAAGCCGGATGGTACGGTGTTGTCTGCTTCTTAGCGATCTTAAGCAGCTCGCAAACTCTCCTCATTAGCTGCGACACGAAGTTCGTT
Source organism: Amblyomma americanum (assembly GCF_052857255.1). NCBI lineage: Eukaryota > Metazoa > Arthropoda > Arachnida > Ixodida > Ixodidae > Amblyomma > Amblyomma americanum. Next base: position 83,156,012 of record NC_135497.1, on the reverse strand, counting down.
CCCCGATCTGTCAAGAGTTGCCTCGGGGGTCCATGTCGGAGCACGATCTGTTCGACAAATGCTCTTGCAACCGTGTCTGCCTTCTGATCTGGGAGTGCTACCGCTTCCGCGTATTTTGAAAGGTGATCGACAAATACTAAAATGTACTTGTTTCCGGAAGTGGTCGTGGGCAATGGGCCCATTATGTCCATACCTGTCCGCTCGAAGGGAGCCGAAACCTCAGGGAACGGCTGAATTGGAGCTGGTCTTCGTCCCTTGGGTGTTTTTCTTTCGAGACAGGAATGACACTTCGCACAGTTGTCTCTAACATCCTGTCGCATGCCACTCCAAAAGTACAAACGCTCCACACGCCTGCGTGTCTTCGCTACGCCAAAATGACCGGCGCATGGCGCATCGTGAAACGCGCGAAGAACCCTTTCTGTCCACGACCGAGGTATGACGACTCTCTCCCAAGCGGTTTTCTCTGGTCTCCCTTTCCTGGTTGGCCTCGTGCGCCGACACAGGGTGCCGTCTTTGCCAATGAAATAACCTAGCTGTTCGGGGTGAGACGGTGCGTCCTCTAAGCTTTCGATTATTCGCTTCAGGTCCGGATCTTTGCACTGCTCTGTGCGTAATTCGGCGGGGTCGACTACGGGGACAAACTCATCTATAGCTGCCACGGCAGCTGTGCGGCTGAGTGCATCAGCATTCAGATGCGTCTTTCCTGACTTGTGCTCAACTTCAAAGCAGTATTCCTGCAGGTGTAGATTCCATCTAGCGAGTCGCGAGCTAGGGTCCCTGACACTCATCACCCATTTCAGAGGATGGCAGTCTGTGACTAGCTTGAATTTGCGGCCGTAAAGGTAGCATCTGAAGTGCTTTACTGCCCAGACAACGGCGAGGCACTCCCTTTCCGTAGCTCCGTACTTTTGCTCTGTGGGGCTCAGCTGTCGGCTAGCAAAAGCAACGGGATGTTCTTTGCCCTCGATAACCTGAGATAGCACGGCACCAACTGCGAACTTTGACGCATCTGTGGCCATAACGAAGGGCAAACTAAAATCCGGGTGGCGCAACAGCGGTGCACTCATTAGCTTCCTTTTCAGGGCCCCAAAAGCATTCTCCGCGTTTTCGTCCCAGCGAAAGGCGACATTTTTGGCTGTTAAGGCGGTGAGCGGCTTAGCGAGCTTGGCGAACTCCTCTATGTGCCTTCGGTAGTAACCAATCAGGCCGAGAAACTGCCGGACCTGGCGGACGCTAGTCGGGGATGGAAAATCCGAGACACACCTTAGTTTCTCAGGGTCCGGTCGCACGCCGTCAGCTGAAACAACGTGCCCGAGGTATTTCACCTCGTTTTTGAGGAATTGGCACTTAGAGGGCTTCAGCTTGAGACCCGCTGCTCTTAGTCGCACCAAAACCTGCTCAATATCGCGCAAATGGTTATCAAAACTGTCACTGTATATGATAATGTCATCCATATACACGAAGCACAGCCTTCCCAGAAGACCTGCCAGGATAACATCAGCGGTTCTCTGCCAGACAGCAGGGCTGTTGGCCAGACCCATCGGCATTCTTTTCCATTCATAGTGCCCTGAGGGCGTGTTGAATGCCGTTTTCTCGGCATCTGCCGGATCCATTTCTATCTGCCAGAATCCCGCCGCCATGTCCACTACCGTGAAGTACCTGGCAGAGCCCAGCTGAGAAAGCGTCTCCTGTATATTGGGGATGGGGTATGGATCGATGCGAGTTACGGCATTTAGTTTGCGGTAGTCCACTACCAATCGATACGAGCCATCTGGCTTTTCCACCAATAGTGCTGGTGCTCCCCAGGGTGACTTTGAGTGTTCGACAATGCCGCGATCAATCAGGTCCCGCACCTGCCGCTCCATCTCCTCACGTTGGGAGTAAGGAATCCTGTACGCACGCTGGTAAACGGGCGATGAAGTGCCGGTTTCTATCCTGTGCTTTATAACGCCACAGCAGCCCAAATCCAGGTTGGACGCGGCGAATACCTCCGAGTAGTCGTTCAGCAAACCAGCCAGAGCCTCCCTCTCCCTGGATTTTACGTGAGAAAGATCGAACGACACCTTTGGAGCAGCCGAAGGACTAGCATGCTCTACAGTTGCGAGTACCGTATCGGTGGGCTCACGTTGCTCTATCGCAGAGGTGAAGAAAGCCAATGTTTTGTTCTTGGGAAGGCTCAGTGGCTGCTGGCTACAGTTAACCACCCGTAGGGGCACTCTGTGGGCGTCATTAACTGTCACGAGGCACGCGGCTGCCTTCAGGCCATTGCTGAGAGAGTCGACCGGCTCAAGCACTCCCACGGCGCCGCTCTCTACATCTGAAGGCACAAACGCGTACAAAATGTGCTCCGACCAAGGAAGGACGACCGCCTCCTCGACCAGCCGGACGGCAACCCGCGAATATACCTTCTCCAATGATCCCACTGTTTGACGGGTGTCAATATCGGTAATGCGAATCTCAGCCCCTCTCCTGTTCAAAAACGGAACTTTTGAGCCGCCCGCATTAACCTCTTCCTCAGAGAATGAGACTACTACCTTCCCTTTTCTCAAAAAATCCTGCCCTAATATACCTGACACTCCGTTTGGCAGAGACACCGTGTCCGGGCATACGTAGCAGGGGTGCTCCAATGCAATTCCGCCGAGAGAGAAGTGTAACCGGTAGAGTCCACTTATGCCAAGAGGATCCCCCGTTATGCCTACAAATTTGGTTGCCATACCACCAGACGCTTCCAACACCTCGCGGTCCCCCTTCCTTCGAAGCGTGTTAAAACTGCTCTCCTTAAGCAATGTCACCTTTGACCCCGTATCTATCAACAATTCCATACAACAACCATTTAACTTGCAACGCACAACAGGGCATGCCTCGTCGGCCACACAAACTACCACCACCTCATCATCTACTGCTCCCTCCCCACGCTCCTCAGGCTGGGGAGGACTAACTAGTTTTTTGACTCGGTATCTGGAGCCCCGCTGTAGGCTTGCTTAGGGCGTGTCTCGCCTGCTTCTCTTTGTGGCTCCCCACGGCGCACGTTTTGGCAGAACCTGGCGATGTGTCCGCGACCCTGGCAAGCGAAGCATACGATTTCTTCAAAATCTCGCATACCGCGCCTGTAGCTTTGTGGCGGTCTCCGGTTTCCAGCGAATGGGCGCTGTTGAGCGCGCGCTTCAACCTGGCATTCTACCTGCTGAGATAGCAGCTGTTCTAAGCGATCTAACCGCTCTGTCAAGAGAGCAACCTCAGGGTTGAGCACCGCTCTCTCTATGACGCGTACTCTCGCTGCGGCTGTCGTTAACGCCTCATTTTGTTCCTCATCCAATGCGGCCTCCACGGCTTGGTCGAAATTGCTCGGCTTGCGCGAGAGCACGAACCGGCGCACGGGGTCTTGCAGACCAGCCACGAACAAAGCGGTCATTTCCTCTTTAAGTATATCCTCCGCGTATTTCTTCTTAAGCTGGTCTCCTTCCTCCTCCCTGCTTAACGTATCGCGCGCTAAGCGCTGAAGCCGCGACGCAAACGTTCGCACGTCCTCCCCTACCATCTGTCCGGCGTCACGGAACCTCTGTACTCGCACGTGACGTGGTTCAGTGTCAAAATGCTCAAACGCGAGCTTCTTAAATTCCGCAAATGATTTTGTGGATTTTACTTTTTCGTCTCGCCATGCAAAATCATGAGCAGCTCCTGCCATCTTACACCTCGCCATTCCCAGCATTTGAGCATCGGACCATCCCCCCATTTTCCCAATCTCTTCTAGCATGGAAAAGAAATCGCAGATTGGAACCCCTGTCTTATCTCCCGTAAACGTCGGAATGACGCTTCCTAATGCCAGCATGCTTGCTCCGAGCGACGGCTGTGGAGTGGGAGCTCCCTCAGATACAGTCATTTTTTTTTTTCAAGCCCTCCAGTGCCTCAAGCCTCTCAAATGGGGGTAAAAGTCCCACAACCAGTCCCGTGATTCCCTTTTGATTACAATTTTGAAGTCATGAATGTCACAGCATTCAGAGGACATTTGCTTTTGAGACCCCACTTCTGACACCAGTGTGATGACCCCCATAATGCGCAGGTCCACACGGGACGGAGAGGCAAAGAGACACCGTATGGCTCAGTTTAAACAAACAGGTATATTCAATAATTACACATGATTAAGATTATACATCAGAGGCTGGGGCGTCCGAGCTTACGTGCCGACGACTTCATGGGGGCGATGGAGTGGCTCCGGAGTTGGGCTCGAGCGGTTGCTGGCAGAAGCTGCACGCCGTCGGGCTTCGGCGCTGAAGGCCCTCTTGGCGAACGATGTCTTCCTGAGCGTCTATGCAGTAGAATTTCAATAGTCGTCCGTTTCTTCGAGGATGGTTCACAAACCCTTCCTCTAGTGTCGTTCGGCTTGGAAGATGAACAGGAGGCGAGCTTGTAGATGATGACAGCAGAGCATATTTTACAACATACATATGCAGAGAGTTAAACTGGAAAAAAGCAGAACTGAATTTACAAAAGAACAAACTTTGCACTACTTTACTCATCGACCGGGCAGGTTAGTGCCTAAGTAGCATCACATTACATGCTAAGCATGGAGCCCCAGCTCAGAGTGGACTGGACTGCATCCGTTTACATGCGCTTTTAAGCACTTGATTAACAAAGGACTAAGGGCGGTCATTTTCAGTGGCCCGCCCAAAGCATCAATTCTCCAATCCAAAATAACATGCGAGATGGGGACCACCCCTTGGGTTGGGCTTAGCCTCGAACCCAGAGTCTGTTAACAATACAAACTAAATAAACAACAAAAACGCCACCACTCTCTCTCAAGTGAGAGTATACACAGGCTCTCTCTTCGGAGCTAATTCACTAGCGCCTGTCTTTCCACATTCTTGGCGAGTACTGCCTGTCCGTCTGACAGGTGTCCGTCACGGCCCTTCTGGGAAGCTGTGGGTGCCTTCCCGGCGATAGCCCACGACACAGGGGGGGGGGGGGGAAGAATGTTGTCTTCGCGGTAGCGCATAGCGTCGGCTGTGGTACGGCGCGCTCTGGCCCGCTGACAGCTCCCTTGTCCTGGAATGTGCCCGGAAATTGGGGAGGATAAAGCCTGTTTCCCCGGGGCGGCGGCGGGTCCGGTTGTTCTGGTCGTCACTCAAAGAGCATGGCTGGGTAATTGATGATGCCGCTGTCACGGGTCTCCGTCTACGCCGCGCCGTCGAACGTGGATCCTCGTAGCACACACGGAATGTCACACTAGCCTTTCTAGGCGCTCGCATATGCTGGCGGTACGGACCACGAAGCTAGAAGGGACTGCTCCCATACACATCTGCGCAATCCAAGATCATCAAGCGGGGGTAGAAAAAAACAGAAATGAGAGCCGCATTGACGAGATCCTGTCATCATGAAGTTCAAGGCAGTTTTGACACCCAGAACCGTCGGCTGAAAGCAGCAGGTTGCCCGACGAGACTGCTATCCAGTGTTGCAGAAGGGATTCTGCAAGCACTTAGAGGCAGAAAATATGTCACAACCACATCAGAATAAGGAAGCCGTACGCGGTCATTCCTTGCACTAAAGGCATTTCCCACAGTCTCAAAAGGGTAGGAGCAAGAGCTGGTGTAAAAGTGCTTATGTCAGCACCCAACAAGTTAAGAAGCCTGCGCGCCAAAGTCAACAGGGAGCAAAGGAAAAAATCAATGCAAGCAAAAACACCGGAAAAAAACATGCGAAATGCATGAAAAGCGGGGTTTACGAAATACCTCCGTCATGCGGATGCACCTACATTGGTCAAGCAGGGCGCCTGTTTGAATAAACGGCTTCGAGAGCACAAAATATCCCTAAAGGGCGCCATCAGCAGTGAATTAACAAAACATTGCAGAGAGCATGAATGCGCTCCGCAGCTTATCAACACAATGGTCATCCCGTCATATTTTGATCAACGAATCAGGGAGATTGAAGAAGCCTTCAACATCCGACCAAAGAGCGACGTATTTGTCTGCATACCTTCAATACCGCTTCGTGACAGAGAAATTATCTGCGTGCGATGTCCTAATATTTCACCACGTGTACATCTTGTGCGTCTTTCATGCTTTTTTCTTTTCCTTCTTATACGAGCGAGATGTATATATTCGACGAACATGCATTAAAAATCTGGTTGTTATTCAGCGTGGTGTCCCGCCTCACTGTCTCGTGCTGCGCTGCTCCCGTCACAAGATCATGCACCAACCAGCCCAAATTTTCACCTTGTTAAAGCACATTTCATGTAAACAGGTAAGTCTGAAAGGCCAGGCCAGCAAGCATTCACGGGAGTGGACAGATGTATTACACCACCTGTAACGTGAGCATGTGCCTGAAATTTGGCACATATGTGCGCTTAGATGCCTGAAGTCTGCATGAAAAAGAATAATTTTATTGAGCCAGAGCCGAGAAATCTATAGCATTAACCTTTTGGGGCCGTCCCTGGGATGCACAACTCTTTGGACACGGCTAGTTGTGGGGACGTTTTTTTTTTGGATGACTTCGGGAAAAATGAGCATTTCCTGGGGACATTCCAAATGTCCTGAGGGGATATTTCTGAGAGATTTTGAGGAGGTTTTGTTTGTTGGAATGTCCAAGTTGGAAACTGAAAGCCCACACGTGGTACCCTCAACTATTGGCAGCTTCCAGCAAATATTAATTTCACCTTCAACCACAGCAGCAAAGAAAGCAGCAGATGTGGGAGGTACAGCGATAATGCCAGCTCATTCAGGGGACGGCAGTGGCAGAGGGACCGAATTAGCAGAGATTCCTATCATGCATCCTTCTAACAGTGGCGAGACTACTTGGGGAGGTTCCTCAAGTCATGTTGTTCCGACTGCTGCTGCAGTGCCATTGGCAGGTGTCTCGAGTGGTGCAGCTAGCCAAGCAGGGCTGGTGCGCAGCAGCGCAGTGAGCAGGTTGTTGCCTTGGCTGCAGAAAGAATTGTAGGTGGTGCTAAGAAAGCGGTGCACATTGTGGTTACGTTGCCTTCAAGGAGTGCTGTACCTGGGGAGAGTTCGCAGGCTACGCAGAATATAAACACAAGGGCAGAAGGACTGAAGCGGCCATACTCCAATGCAGGCAGTGAAAACAAAGGGCTCTCTGATTTCCCATCCCGGCTACGTTCTCATAAGAAGCTGGCCGTCATAAAAAAACTCTGTCCTGAAGACCTGAGCACACATGTGGGCCGAACTTCTCGTAAAACAAAAGGAGGAGCTCAGGCGTCACAGTCAGCTGGCAAGGGACAGCAGGCAGCGATGCAAAGCCGACAGCCAGCAGCGCCAAGAACAGGACGAAAGCAAGTCTCGGGTGGCCAGCGGAAAGGCAAGCTACCAAGCAAGCACCCGGAGCACATGGTTCCCGATGTTCTGCACCCCGTGCAGAGTCCCTTCTCCAGTGAGTCCAGCTGCGAAAGTTCAAAGCTGAACAATGATGGCTCATCAGGTCCTTCCGATACCAAAAGTGCTCCGTATTTGTCCGCCCAGCTCAGAAGCATGAGATGCTCTACTGGGCAATCTTCAAGCACCTCTGCATCCAAGAGGGCTACTAGCTCCATGGAAACAACCCGGAGTCGCGTTCACAAAAAATGTAGAATATGCGAATAGGCTTCCCTGGCTATCACTCGGCTCTAGCCAGCCGGCCACTGTACAGAGACGAAGTACCTGTGATAAAGTCAAAATGTAAGCGGACAGTCGAGGACACTGGTAATGTTGACGTGGACCTTGATCGTTACATCTCTGAACTTTCGGCCACTAAGGGCCTTGAGATATATGAGAGTGTGTTGCCAGATCTGTTTGACAGTTGTACTACATAGTGTTACATTGCCGTGCTGTACATGTTTCGTTTTATTTTTGAAGTTCAGTTCCTCAGGAGGCCACCAGCAAAATGTAAATAAACCTCAATCTTTAAGCCCTCTTGGTACAGAGTTGCCATTTTTATGCAATTTTTCCCGTGCTGTGCATATTTTGGTTTGTTTTTGCTGAACTTGAGCGTCTCAGGAGGCCACTGGAAAAATTTAAATAAACATTAAGGTTTGGGGCCTTGTAATCCATAGCAATTTTTATTTAGATTGCCTGTAAAAGCAACACCTACACAGTTATGCAGTGTTACAAGCCAGCATTATGAGGCATATACGGCTGTCATCATAGGGTACACATGAACTGGGAGTGCTAAGTTGTCCACTTGAGTTGTGAAAGCTTCACGATATGAGCCCCGAGACAGAGCACCACAATCAGCAGTACAGTGTTCAAGTGCCCCACAGTGGGCACAGCAGTGAACAGCACTGGTATAGAATGCAAATTGCGCAACAACTGTGACTAGTATCCCCTCTACAGTCTTTGACATTCCAGGCCACTGATGCTTCCCCAGCTTGGATCCAATAACAGACGCTGCAGTGTCTCCAATGCCAAGAGCTACTGTGCCACTGAGTAGAATTAGTTTCTTCTCTGGATCCCCAAACTGTGCAGGAAAAAGCAGCAGTGATGCAGCACACCCAATAAACAAGTAGACGGGCGTTAAAATGAATGCCCCAGCATCCTTCTCATCAAGAAACATGGCAAAGGTACTTTGCAAGCATGTCCCCACAGGTTGAATTTCCAGGGTCCGGAACAGTTCGAGCAGAACAAACACTCCAAAGATAGCACCACATGCAAGATACATAAGGTCCGGGTCTAAAAGTACTCCTGGCAGGTACACTGACACGGTTGATGCATGGAAAATTTTGCGCACAACTCTAGAGCTGCTGCTGTACTTTGTTGAATACCAGTGCACAAATAATGCAGCCAATGCAGACATGATCAGCCCCGACACCATGAGCGAGAGTCTAGAGGAGTTGCTGAAGCAGTGGTACACAAGCAGACTTACATGTTCCGTACCGACCATGATGCTGCACAGGGGATAGACTAGCACAGCAGCAGGGAAAAGGAGGCCCATGTAAAACCCAGCAGGCCTTTGCAGAGCTTGCATTTTAGTCACTGCTGCTCAAACAATGCAAGGCTGAAGAGCCCCGCTTGAAGGAACCCAGCTGATGAACATTTAAGGACACAAATGTTTTCATAGACAATGCGGCATCCCAGGCTGCATCCTGACATAACGACAAATGTTGTGATTGCTTGGGAAGCTATCAGCAGTTCACCGAGAGTGAATATGACTGAGGCGAGTAAGACGGTAAAGACGACACAAGAGAGTTGAAAATTCCCACTTCTGCCACAGAAGCCGAGGCACTCCACGGAAGGGAAACGCTTGTTGCCACAGCAAGTAAAGCCGTGGTCCATTCAGCTGACACCACGCAGATGAGACTGCTAGTGACCTTGAATATAACGGCGAGAGACAACTTCAGCGAAGGTATAAAGGTCGCCGTGGTCATACCTGTTGCCAACTGTGAGCAGGCAGAAGGATAGAAGAACAGTCAGCCACAACCCACTGTCGGCGTGCGGCCTCTGGCTGAAGTCCGTTTGTTCTGACTACTGCCAGCGCAGGAACAAGAACAGGATTATCAGAACGGCCACCGCAGTCATAGACTGTGCGAGCATGCCAAGACGAAATGCAGTCATAAGTGCGCCCGCTGCGACGAAGTACTCCAAGCGCATTCGTGCTCCTTGATTTGCAGCCGGCATGGCAGAGTTCCATGGACAAAATCGAAAGATGTCGAACTGCTTGACCGCAAAGATCAGAATGGCTACGAATCAAAGCGATATGCGTTAGAAAACGCGCACGTGAACGGACGGAAAACACATCACGTAGGTTTCATGGCGTATTACGCTGCCTTTCCGCAAAGCTCAAGGAAAGGGAAAAAGCCACAATTTCGTAACGATCTCACGAATCACGTTGAGCTCGCCAAGGTAGCAAAGTGAACCAGGCAGCACATGCTACATCTGGCAGCTACGCCCACTCCGCTACAAGCGAATGTGGCACGGCCGCGGTCCCCGTGATGAGAGACTCTGCGAGAATCTAGGAGGCTGCGAGAGAGAGTGCCAAATGAAAGCCGAAAAGTGAGGCGAAAGAAGGGTAATTTCCGCTAGGATCGCTGCGAACGTTATCCTTCCCTAGGTGCTTTCAATGCCTCCTGAAGAACATGCCTGAAGCGTCAGGGCATAGCCTCCCCTATTTTTCTGTGCCTGGTCAATGGCGGTTGGGGCCGTTGCCAGGCGCCGTTCGCGCAAGTACGCGAAGCCTCTCGCAGATGGTGCGTGCAGCCCTGGATTGAGCAGATGACGCAGCAGTAAAACGTAGCGTAGAAAGCGTCGTGCTTTGTTACAGCACAGCTTCCATTTTTTCCAAACATACATAACGTGGGAGAATGGTCACGATGTTGGCTACCTACACATTGTTTTTATACATATACAAGCGTGCGTAAATGAGTTGTAGTAGTAGTATAAGGCTTTATTCAGGCACAAAACATTAGGTGCCTAGGATGTCGATGGTCTGCTGCACGAGCAGGCGGTGTTCACTTTCAGCTCCAAGCCAGTCCAGCTAGTATGGGAGGGTGTAGGGAAGAAACCCGATTGCAGAGCAACAGGGCAGGAGAATAGACGATGGGAGGTTGGCATAAAGAGGTGATCAGTCGGAACATGAAGGGTCACGACGGAATTTGTATACGTAACCTGTTCCTAGACATCTTTTTTTCCTTTTCTCTTATTAACTTGTACCTGGCTTGCCAGGTAGCACAAAATGTTATAAGACCATTCCATATTCGTTGCGTATGTTACATTAAAGTCAAATGTTGTGTGAACGTAGTTAAAATTTAACAGATTAGTTGGCGCTAATATTGTTACGCTAATTTAGAGGACGTAACTATAGTAAAACGTTAGAAATGGGAACTTTGGTACAGCGTTACAATTTAACTGGTAATGCAAAAGTTTGATATCAAGCTTTGATAATGTTAGAGGTACAACAAAAATCTTACAATGAAGAATAACAACATAATGCAAGGAATTGCATGCAAAGTGTTAATGCAGGAGAGATGTACTGACTAAAATGTTTATGTTAAAAAAGGCTTAACAATTTAGTATAACTCGGGTTTATAACCGCTTTGTAGGGCGCACAAAAAGCACTGCCGGAGAAGTAATGGAAGACATATAGGAGTTCAGACAGCATCTCAATTCGAAAACATGTAACAACCGTGTAACTTTATTATGCATGTTACATGAATACACGAACGCTTTTACTTATTTATTCAAACACCCTAAAGGACCGGGCGGGCATTACATAGGGTGGGAACAACATTAAATACAAAGCAACAAAAAATTGCGATAGGTACAAAATTCGTTGGCTGGGAACACCAAGTTGAAAACCACATAAAACACTCAAAATATAAAGATACATGGCAGTTGGTTTTGGAAAGCAGTGCTTCAACAAGAATAAAAAGGATTCAGCTCAAAATGGTGTTTTAGGGAGGTTACAAACGCTTCGTAATCATTTCCAGATGCAATGGTGCCATGGAGTAGATTCCATTGACGGATTTTCGAGGAGGAGAGGTGACTGAAAGAAGAGATTAATTCTAGCAAAGACTGGTTTGACTTTCAGTTGGCGATCAACGCGTGGGAGCCGGCCTCACCGACAATGCCAATGACACTAGATTTTGTGAAGAACAGGGCCTTTAACAGTCGTTAATACATACAAAGGACGCCATGTTATTGCGGCCAAGAAGGCACTGGAAATTTTTTTTCTTGGGATGTAGCGTTTATCTTGGTGGGAAATTGGCTGCATAATTGTTAAGACTGAAAATACCAATTTCACATATAGGAAGCAGAGACAACCATGTAGCCAGTGGGATCAGAGTCCACACCGTTGGCATGTCATGTCACATTTGGTGAGCTCAGTTGTGCTGTATGAGCGAAGGCAGTGACTGTCTTCCCCGATGGCTGTGGCCTTTTTGAGAAAGAAACAGGATGGCTGAGACTCCTGACTCTGCCAAGTTGCAGTAAATTTTTTATACGTGTTACTTCCAGAAACGAAATTGACTGCAATCTATACAGAGCACATGCGCTTGTCTCTTCTCATTTTTGTTGTCAGAGTTGTCGCGCAATGTCAAGATGCTATTGAATTGCTACAGTGTTACCATTTTCCACCTCCACCTCAAAAAGTAGTTTCTTTAAATATTTATGGACAACTCAGTTTTGCTTTCGTGTTTTCTTGTTTAAAATGCCGCATTAGACAATAGCATACAGGGATCACACCATTTTATTCACTAACACCACTAAATTTATAGCTGATTTTCCTCCCGGTGCTGTTGTGGTTTCACAAACTGAACGAAGGCAGTCACATGCAACTGATGTTTATAGGTACCGTGAGGCATGCAAAAAAATGGCAGGGTGGTTAACCATATGTTGTCTGTTGTCACTCTACCACTTGAAGCAGGATAGCTTGGCCATTGCAGAGAATCAAAACTATGCATGAGCAATTCTATTGCTGTTTTTTCCATACCTCATGTGACCTTAACACCAACTGCATATGCCACAGCCACCGTTCTGTTGGCAAAACCAACATTAAAAGAACATCAAGGCTTGTAGCCGTATGACTACAGTTGGGTGGATGCTAATGGGTAATTACTCCCTTATTAGTCTAGAAAATCTACTCTAAATTACTTAGCAGCTGTAGACGAACACCACGCAGTATTCCATGTATTCTATTTCAAATGCATCATTTGAAAGAAAAACGCACTCAAATAAATTAGGTGCCTACAGTGTTTTAGACCTTACAACTTTATGATCTGGCTTATTTTTACCTAAACTCCACATATCTTCCTTCACTATAGAGTTTGTCAACAACCAGAAGATTTGAGCTCTTCAAATATAAATTTTTTTGCCTTTCAATTACACTGAATGCTCCTACTGCTATTCCTGTCTCAAGCAGGTCATGCATTTTGATTAAGTGTTTTGAAGTTGTTAGCGGACAATCCGCGTAAATATGAGAGCAAGAAATAAACAAGTTATTGAACAAATACTGCCAATAATAAAGACAAAATCTTGAGATGTCATGATAGTTGGGGCAGTTGGTTTCCTCAAGCATAATAGATGTGTAATAAAATCCTGCTGACATAATGAAAAGAAGTTCTACTTCTTTCACATGGTAGCAAGCACAAAAGAAATGTTTTTACACATTTTGAACCTGCCAAGTAAGTAAATGAAAGTAAGCTAGACAGAGTTTGACTTGACCTAACTTTTTACTGCAGTTGTGCTCCTCAAGCCTTGGAGATGCTTACTAAACATAGTGCACTAGAGAGGTCACTATAGCTTTCTCCAGCTGCACATAGCACGTACCTATGCAGCTAGTCAAACTGCCATAGTCAAGTGTTATTAAGGAAAGCAAATACATATAAGGAACATGTACCTAACATACCTGGTAAACTTATGAGGTGGACTGAAACTCATCTACGGGATAAAAGACAGAGAGTGGTTCTAGTTGGCGTATTGTCATCTTACAACAATGTCTTGTCTTGCACCCTGCAAGGTTCTGTTTTGGGCCCACTTCTTTTTCTGGTGTTTATAAATGATCGCGCTCAAAGTGGTACTAGCCCAGCCAGGCTTTACACTGATTATTGCTCTTATTCATCACAACGTTGGCTACGAAACTGATCACAACTGCTTGCAGGATGGCCTCAACTCTGTTCTGTCGTGGTGCAGCACGTGGAACATTACAGTTTATATTTCTAAGTGCAATGTTTCACTAATAAAAAGTGGTCTTTCATTAAAGATTACCTGATCAATGACTTTCTCTTGTCTGTTGTGAGAGAGTATTAATACCTTAGGGTTATATTGTTGAGCTCGATGTCATGAAACGCTCATGCAGAGTACTGAATAGCAAAAGCTAGCCAGTCACGTGTTGAACTGCTTGCAACGCAACTTCAGACATGCTCCACCGGAGCTATAACCAACCTTGAAAATCGCAAATGTTCACTCGATCCTGCAATACGTGTGTGTGGCGTGGGACGTGGCAACAAAAAAGAATATAGATATACTCAAATGTAAACAGAAGCATCCAACTCTAATCTCGACAGGAAACTGATTTCACGAATCGTTCATCTGATATTGTGAAACGTTTGGCGTGGCCCTTGCCTTCTGATACAACTATGTTTTGCTTTTTAATATCCTAAAGAATCAAACTGGAATTTTCAGTGAACCTCGCGTTAAAGAAACCTACTTATGTGTCTTCCCGTGTGGACAACAGCATGGACATAACAGAATACAGCTGCCGACCAAACATTTTTTAAATTTTCTTTTTTCCCTCCACAAAATACAAGAGTGCAACAGTTTACCAGATCCCATTAACACAGTGCCTTCTGTGTCGTCTTTTTATTACTACATGGCCATTTTTGTATACATGGACACAGCTGAACTGTTGCAGTGTTTCTTTTTTATTTTAATTGAATTGTTGCAGTGTTTCCGTTTTTGTCTATTGTGTACTGTCCATCATGCTGCTGTCATTGAAATGTTGCAGTGTTTATTCTTCATTTGTACACTGTATGTATTCTGTATGAAGCACTCCATTTCTACAGTCCATCTTTTTTCATACCCTTGCTCTATAATAATGCCCTGAAGGGCCCTGTAGGAACCTGAATAAATAAACAGATATTTTTTAAATAAAAATTGCTTCCTTTATCAGTGCCTGTCTTTTCAAGGAGTGCCTTCAAGACTGTAATACATTATATGTACCACTCCTGCCAGCGAGTGAAAATTCCCAAGGAACCATTTGCTCCTCTTTCCGAGAGTTTATAGCTAGACGTTGACTGCTTCAAAGGCCACTGGTTTCCCACATTTGTTGCCTGTGCAAAAAAATTAAAAGTCAAGCGACAATGACAAAGTGAAGAGCACGTTAAATCACCTTCAGTTACATAAATTATGCATCGTCTAAGAACACAACTTGCCAACAAAATTTTTTCAACTCGTGGAGTGGTACAAAAGGACTCGCCCTCATAACACTGAGGTGAGTTATCATTGTTATCACAAATACTGCTAGCACAAATCTGCATGGACAGTCACAAGGAAGATATGTAGGAGCATTAATGTGAGAAGTTGGGCTAGTTGATATGTATTAATGGTAGATGAGCACAAAAAAGACGAAGATGGCAGAGAAGACAGCAAGACACAAGTGCGTGTGCCTGCCGCGGTGACTCAGTGGTTATGGAGCTCGGCTGCTGACCCAAAAGACACGGGTTCGATCCCGGTCAAATTTCGATGGAGGCGAAATTCTTGAGGCCCGTATACTGTGCAATGTCATTACACGTTAAAGAACCCCTGGTGGTCGAAATTTCCAGAAACCTTCACTGCGGCATTCCTTATAGCCTGAGTCGCTTTGGGACGTTAAACCCAATAAACTAAAGCTAACCACAAGTGCGTGTGTTTTGGTGTCTTCTTCTCTGCAGTCTTCATTCTTTTTCACTCATTTACCATGAATGTAGAAGCATGCCTGACAGTTTAAAATCTCGCGACACTGAGTATATTGCACGGCTCGTGCTAATGTAAGTACATTATTAATAAAGCAGGCAATATACAAAGGTTGCAAACACACCATTGTGGCCACCGCCTGTGAGCAGAAACATGAAAAAATGCTTGTTTTTGCAAATCACATGCCGCTACCTACTCTGACCTACACCATAAAACCAACATTGTGTGCTCAACAACACCAGCCATAACAACATGTGCAACCCCCGTGTAGCATCACAGCAGACTCAAGGGTGACACTAAGGAAATGATGACCCAACAAAATCAATTGTGGTGTTAATTACTTTGAGCGCAAGCTCACATTTAGCAGGCCACAACCGAAAGATGCTAAACTTAGAGAACATGTGTATACATCATGTGAGTACTTGACATGCTGCACATCAGATAAGCACACATCATGGCAGGCCTTGCACAATAGTGCATCTTCTAGGGACACTGTAGTTCCAATTTGATCTTCAATTTGCTTATACAGTAAGTACCTTGTCACAAGTGGTATTCTACAAGGTGCTGCTTGCCAGGGCCTACTTTCTGCACTTCCTTTTTTTTTTTTTCGCAGGTAGATGCAGGATTTGCAATAAGGCAGATTGCTCATAGTAAGCAGTATTCCAAGGCACTCACCTGATAAAGCCCAATCAGCATTTCTACACCTTATGTAGATTTACAATATTACCCAATTTTCCCTGCAATTACACCAAAAGTTACATAGCTACCTTTTGAAATTGTGAGGAGAAAAACAGCACAACAGGACGGGACTGAGGCAGGCGACAACACCCACCCTGTTTTGTGGTTTTGCTCCTCACGATGTCCTACCTACTGGCCTACAACCAAGTCTTTCTAAGTTACATTTTGCACTTGAGTCTACTCATGGTCTCAAGTGATTTCAAGACCAACTAAGCTGCCCTTGCATTGCCTCTTCCAGGAGACTATTATGCATTTTGAGAACTGCAAATCCAGCCACTTTTAAACATATATGAAGGGGCTGTCAGATAACTGAGTAGCCGAAGGTCAAGCTCAGTGGCCCCACCAACTCCCCAAAAGTCCAAGTAATCTCAAAGCAGTTGTAAAAGTACAAGATTTGCCACAACAACAGTGGCCGTCCTGCAGTCATTTTCGACAGGAGCCGCTGCTCAAGCACTTAGCAGGCCTGCGTTGTCTGCACTCGGACATACTTATAGTTCGCCGTTGCACAGAACACTAAGCTGGCCCTTATATAAATGCAAGGTATGCCTGCAGTCCATGCTGTAGCAGAGCTCTAGCAGTGGATCCAACAGATTTAAACAACAAACTAAATGCTCTGTCCTAAAAGGAGCACATACTCGGGATGCATTTGAGATTTCCAAGTCGTGTTTGCTCAGTCGACATCGTATGTTTGCGATGCGAGCACAAATCCCACCAACAGCTGTCTTCGTGAACGTAAATTTTTCGCTCCCCTGCTAACCATGCTGTTTGTCTTACACAACAGGCGGGAAAAAAAATTATTTCTTCGATACAGAGGAATTTACTTTCCTTTTATCCAGCATTTCAGGCTTCGAGGTGCAGCTAAAAAGCACTACGCGGATGACGCCGTGATATGGCGATATGCCGTACACGATTCCAACCGCTTACCTTGAAAAAGAGCTATGTTTTATAAACACGCTACCTTGCGCGTCGACCTTCATTCAGTAGCATAAAAGTCTGCGCTTGTAGCAGGTACTGTGCGTGTTTGAAAGCACCGATTCACTGTCACTGAAGAATGATCCTCACTCACTACTGATACAGGCAAGTGCTAAGCAGTTCAATACACGAATTGCAAGATGAAGGATGCACACACTTGTCGGCCGAATGCACAGAATTCCTTGTGGTTACTTGGCAGAAGTCACTGCGAGCCTCGATCGTCTTGTGTTTGGAGTTGGACAATGGCGACACTGTAGACCGAACCGCCAAGCAACATCTATCATGCACGCGTAAACCCATTTCGTGCTGTTGACATGCTTCCGGCACCATACTTATCATTCACCGAATCACGTTAGAACAAAACGGAACACTACACCGCGAAAAATTCTGTCCGTGCAACACCTCAACTACCTCAGCGCCTCCTCCGGTCCGTGCGTTGCTCGCGTTATCTCGCGTGTCGCGGTCGCGATAACAGTCGCCCAGTGTTGACAGACCAGAAGAGAATCATAAGTCTGGAGCAGTCCAAATGTGGGGCACCACCAAAATAGTTTAAAGGATATATTTTTATTGCAGCGTTCATAAGACCAACTGGTTTTTGCATTTGATGTATTATTCTTAGGTATTCTTAAATTTATGGCCGTTTATTTTTACTTTGACAGTAACCACTTCACGATCGTCTGCTACCAACTTGAAGGCCGCGAAAGTGCGACAGGTGAGCGGTTGAGTTAACTGTTTCATTGTGCCATTCTCCCTAATCTGAGTCGGTGCTTTGTTAAATATTGCTTATGTCCTGACGCTTATCTAAGGCGAGGTCCTCTGGAGAACTGCTGCACTAGGAGCACATCAGCCCAAGCTCGCATACAGCGCATCCAGCGAATTGTGAGTGCCTTTCTGGTCGTCGTCTATACGTAGGCATTTTTCGAGCTGAAAAAAATTCAGCTGCTTCTCGGGCGCTATCTTTTTTCTTTACACAGTGCGCCAAGTCATTGGAGACAAAAACTAAGCGCTGTAGGCGCCCTATAGATGACCTGCAGCGAGCGGGAGGTAAAGAGAACAGTAGCCAGAGAGTATTCAAGACCATCTTGCACGCATCTTTCCGACCGCCTTGCATTCCACACAAAGGAGAGGAAATGCTAGCAAAGAGACTGAAGACAATAACCTTGACATCGGAGCTCCAAATGCTTTGGATGAGTCAGGAGCCATTGACTCTGTAGAACCTAGCTGCAGCTCAGAGGCTGGAGGATCATTGTAATGATCCTCCCTATTATGATCCTATCACTATAGTGATAGTGAAGAACAGCCAAGCTTGACCAGCGAACTGACAACATAGGCCCGTGATACAAGAGCTTGTGCATCACATTTTGCCTTGCTTCTTAAAGTATTAAAGAGGCATGGCCACCCTAAACTCCCCATGGTGACGCGGGAACCCTCCTGATCAGAATGCCAAGGTCTTGCAACATGAAAGAGATGGGATCCAGATTCTATCACTACTTTGGAATGAAAACAACCTTGCAGCAAATTATGACCAGCGGCAGCTAGCATCACTGCAGTCAACTTTTGGTCAACATTGATGCATGGGCTCCTCATATCGAAGAGTTCAACAACAGTTCTGGCCCATATTGGCATCATTTGCAGAGAATGACAAGCTGTGCAACGACCTCGTGGCACATCCAACAGACACGTACGGAAGAATGTGAATCGCTCCCTGGGGACACTTGTAATTCCCTCTTCTTACATCTATGTTTTGCGGCCACTGACCCGAAGGTCTTCAACACGAGGGCTTAAAAAGCCAAGCTGCGCCTTGCCTGTAGTCAGACCACGAAGAATAAATTAAGGGACCGAGCCGGTCTCGAAACGTCGCGTTTTTCAAAAAAATTAACCTGGTTGGCGTCAGTCATCTTTCTACTACTAAATTAAATTTCCCAACCAGACAGACTTCCGTCAAATGTTTTCTTTTGAGTCGTTCAACCATGCTACTATACCTGACCATACAGCGTTCCGTCAAACCCTGGATTACCTTATATGAGGAATGGGCTTAGCTGAGATGTTGCTAAGTGATAAATGGTGCCATTGTTACGAGAAAAAAAGGAAGTGGGGGCGTTTGAAAGGCTTGTGTGATATGGTAGACAAACTTCTGAGCAAAATTGCAAGTCTTTTGCTGTAAAACAGAGCAGCTAGCCGCACTTGGCCCAGGTGTTCATAGACATACGACATCAAGATTAATAGTATCCACTTACCGTTTTCAGAAAGTGCTTCAGGCCTCTTTTAACTGAGATACACTGTAAATTGTAACAGTGATGTGTGCCTCATTGTGTTGTCATCGTAGGTATTAAGGAATTTGAGTGTGCGTCTTAGTATGCGTAGTAGGGTGACATATAAGGGTAAACACTGCTGGTTAGTATCGATATGGTATCACAATCTAGTTAAACAAAGATCGCTCTCACCAAAAATGTGGGTTTTATAAGCTAGAAAACAAGAAAAAAATGAAATCGTACAGGTGTTGGCACCTCTGGTGAATGTCTTAAATGAAACGTGCATCGACATCCAAGTTTTGGGTGAAGTTCTTCCCAGATATGCTACACTACGCGGCCTTCACTTTAATACAGTGGCCGATCCATCCTTTTCGGTAAGGCTGCCATGAATATGAATGCGCTGGCGGGAAGATTTAAAAAAATTTTCTTGCTTATAAATGCTTCTTTTGCTGCCGAATCAACGTCAACACAGACAGAAAGAGAATCGATTTCTACTGAGCAAAATAACTTAGTGGAGTTGTTCTCAGAGGAGCAGCCTGATTCTTCAAGGGAATACTAGAATTTCTTGTATCTAAAACTGCCGTTGAAAAGCAAAATGCATATGCTGAGTTGCAACAAAACTTGTGCAATAACTGGTTCTGGGCGTAGTATCTCAGCTTCTAACAAGTACTCATTTTAATGGCTACGATGTATGGTTGCAATACATACCGCAGCAGTGGCCAAGTGGTCTGAGCATCCGCCTCGCATGCAGGAGGTGCGGGGTTCGCTCCCCAGTGCCGCCGGGTACCCACTGGTGATACAATGGGTACAAGCTTTCCCCTGGTCTGGGGCTCAGCTTATTTAGAGTGAATTGCTTGGGAAATGGGTCTTTGACCTTACCTTGAGTAGAAGAAAAATACCTTGTGCTATGGCGCTTTGGCCACAGATGCCCTTGTGCCATAAAAAATCGTGATCATCACACACAATACGTACAGTCTTGTGTACGCTGCAACGAGTGATGCCAAGGAAGTGACTGTGTGCACTTTTGCACTATGGTTAACTTGGCCAACATCAGAAGAACCACAATGTTTATTGCTGCAGTACCTTGTTACAGTGAAATTAAACATGTCGTTCCAACATGTAAGTGTAACAGTAAGTGTAAGTGTGCACTCTGGAGAAAGCATCTTGGCACAATTGTGTTTCACTACAGAGTGCATTTCTCTGAAGAGACCATTGGAAAGTGATTACTTAGGCATCTCGTTGGAGAATTGTTCACTGCTCAGTGAATATAAAAAAAATTGCTTTAGCTCAAATAGAAAAATTCGTAGTTCAAATCAAAGTTGCACTAATTAACTACAACTAGTCGTAGTAATCAAAAATCAAAGTTATAGTAATGATTAGCTGATCTTAAAGATCAGAAATTAATTGGACACACCAAAGGTAAAGGGACAGCAGTATATCCCACCAAAACTGTCTTTTGCCTTTTCTTTTATGCCGGTTAATTTTGAGTAATTTCTTCTGTGTGGGTTTCATTAGTGCCTCCTAGCAAGAAAATTCTAGTGAGTGGAATTGAAAGGGTGCAAATGTAGACACATTAACTCAGTCAAAATATATTGTATTTTATTTGTGTGCTAGTGCTTCCATGTGTGTAGAACCATCAGCTGATTGCCTTTTGGGTACGCTAAAAAAAACTTTACGCTCATATGTTCTGCCAGTTTGAGTAATGAGTCCTTTTTTGATTGAATATTGTTTCTTGTTAATTGAGAAGTTGTGTTGTGCAAACAAAACATTGATGTGTTGTCTGTTTTTTTTCTTCTTTTTTTACAGTCTTTTAACGTACTGCCAAACGTCTCCAAGCCGGGGTCTGTTCAAAAGGATTTCACCAGCCGTAGTGACTTTTCCGGCACGACCAGTAGAGATCAAATGGGCTCACTGCAAAGCTCATATGTAGCTGAAAAGCTCTCATCAATCAGACTTCCCACTCTTCGGCAGCAAGATGGAGCTGGATACCGCGCTGCTTCAGACCATAGTCCTGCTGTTTTAGAGCATACCAGCCACACTTCTTGTTTGCCCGACAGAAGTGGGGGCGGTGAACCAGAATTGTTCACAACAGCAAGTGACACATCGTCACTGGTTGCTCCTGTGTGCCCACAGGAAAAGACAGCAGGCCTCAGAAACCTTGGAAGTCATACTGCAGGTATTGAAAAGCCCGCTAGAGACATTTGTGGTTTTCCAGGTGTAGCAGGGGCCAGCCTGCTTCAAAGCCCAGCAGTACCAAGTGAAACTTTGCTCGTGGATCTTGCGACACCACAACAAGAGCAAAAGACCTCACAGTATTCAACGAACTCCAATGACAGTAGTATTACAAAGCCCTTCAGTGATGTGCAAGGTTTGCCGAAGGAAAATGACCTGCCAGAAAACTTGGCAGTGGCATATGGCTTGTCATTGGAACTGCCCGGACCTTCTGAAAATGATATACAAGGTGTTGTGAAGCCAGACACCGATGAGCTGGACTTGCAAGGTAACTCGGCAGTTGCAAATAAGCTGTCATTACTAGGGTCTGCAAAATCTTCACCAGAAGGGTTGGAAGACAGCCGAAAGAAAACAAGTGACATCTCTGCTCCAGCAGCATACTACATCAGTGAAGATAATTTATCAATCGGTCGCAAGGTCACTTTGCAAGAAGACTCTGAAGCGGACAGAAAAACTCCATCAGTGGATATACCCAGGACTTTGCAAAAAGAGCAAGGGAGCACTGAAAATACAGTTGACCATCACGATGCAGTTGGTGCTCCAATTCCATGCCATACTCACGAGCAGTCTAGTTTGTCGAGTGCCTCTTGTGTCAACTTGTTAGGCCCTGCTGAGGGTTCTTTATCAGCAGTCTTGCACAATGCACAAAACATTTCCAAGTTGGAGAGCAGCCAAAGGAAATCAGATTACCATGACTCGGCTACAACAGCAAGCTGCACCATTGAGGCAAGCTTGCCAATCAGAGACGAGGTCAGTTTTTCAGAAAACTCAGAAGTGAACAGCAATACTCCATCAGCCGAGATACCTAGCACTGCGGATACAGGGCTGAGAGGCACTAAATGTACAGTTGACGGTCATGTTGAATTGTTCACAACAGCAAGTGACACATCGTCACTGGTTGCTCCTGTGTGCCCACAGGAAAAGACAGCAGGCCTCAGAAACCTTGGAAGTCATACTGCAGGTATTGAAAAGCCCGCTAGAGACATTTGTGGTTTTCCAGGTGGAGCAGGGGCCAGCCTGCTTCAAAGCCCAGCAGTACCAAGTGAAACTTTGCTCGTGGATCTTGCGACACCACAACAAGAGCAAAAGACCTCACAGTATTCAACGAACTCCAATGACAGTAGTATTACAAAGCCCTTCAGTGATGTGCAAGGTTTGCCGAAGGAAAATGACCTGCCAGAAAACTTGGCAGTGGCATATGGCTTGTCATTGGAACTGCCCGGACCTTCTGAAAATGATATACAAGGTGTTGTGAAGCCAGACACCGATGAGCTGGACTTGCAAGGTAACTCGGCAGTTGCAAATAAGCTGTCATTACTAGGGTCTGCAAAATCTTCACCAGAAGGGTTGGAAGACAGCCGAAAGAAAACAAGTGACATCTCTGCTCCAGCAGCATACTACATCAGTGAAGATAATTTATCAATCGGTGGCAAGGTCACTTTGCAAGAAGACTCTGAAGCGGACAGAAAAACTCCATCAGTGGATATACCCAGGACTCTGCAAAAAGAGCAAGGGAGCACTGAAAATACAGTTGACCATCACGATGCAGTTGGTGCTCCAATTCCATGCCATACTCACGAGCAGTCTAGTTTGTCGAGTGCCTCTTGTGTCAACTTGTTAGGCCCTGCTGAGGGTTCTTTATCAGCAGTCTTGCACAATGCACAAAGCATTTCCAAGTTGGAGAGCAGCCAAAGGAAATCAGATTACCATGACTCGGCTACAACAGCAAGCTGCACCATTGAGGCAAGCTTGCCAATCAGAGACGAGGTCAGTTTTTCAGAAAACTCAGAAGTGAACAGCAATACTCCATCAGCCGAGACACCTAGCACTGCGGATACAGGGCTGAGAGGCACTAAATGTACAGTTGACGGTCATGTTGAAGCCGGCGGTCCGTGCAATACTAATCGGGTGCCTAGTTTGTCAAGTACTTCTGAAGATAGCATGCTAGACGACGATGAGGATTCCCTGTCAGCAATAATGCGCATCGCAGAAGCCATGTCCATGTTACCAACTGAAAGCCCACGCGTCGTCACCTCAACTATTGGCAGCTTCCAGCAAATATTCATTTCACCTTCAACCACAGCAGCAAAGAAAACAGCAGATGTGAGAGGTACAGCGATAATGCCAGCTCATTCAGGGGACGGCAGTGGCAGAGAAACAGAATTAGCAGAGATTCCTTTCATGCATTATTCTAGCAGTGGCGAGACTACTTGGGGTGGTTCCTCATATCATGTTGTTCCAACTGCTTCTGCAGTGCCATTGGCAGGTGCCTCGAGTGGTACAGCTAGCCAAGCAGGGCTGGTGAGCAGCAGCGCAGTCCATGAGCAGGCTGTTGCCTTGACTGCAGAAAGAATTGTAGCTGGTGCTAAGAAAGTGGAGCACATTGTGGTTACGTTGCCTTCAAGAAGTGCTGTACCTGGGGAGAGTTCACAGGCTATGCAGACTATAAACACAAGGGCAGAAGGACTGAAGCGGCCACACTCCAGTGCAGGCAGTGAAAACGAAGGGCTCTCTGATTTCCCATCTCGGCTAGGTTCTCATAAGAAGCTGGCCGTCATAAAAAAACTCTGTCCTGAAGACCTGAGCACACATGTGGGCCGAACTTCACGTAAAACAAAAGGAGGAGCTCAGGCGTCACAGTCAGCTGGCAAGGGACAGCAGGCAGCGATGCAAAGCCGACAGCCAGCAGCGCCAAGAACAGGACGAAAGCAAGTCTCTGGTGGCCAGCGGAAAGGCAAGCTACCAAGCAAGCACCCGGAGCACATGGCTCCCGATGTTCTGCACCCCGTGCAGAGTCCCTTCTCCAGTGAGTCCAGCTGCGAAAGTTCAAAGCTGAACAACGATGGCTCATCAGGTCCTTCCGATACCAAAAGTGCTCCGTATTTGTCCGCCAAGCTCAGAATCATGAGATGCTCTACTGGGCAATCTTCAAGCCCCTCTGCATCAGAGAGGGCTACTAGCTCCATGGAAACTAGCTCCATGGAAACAACCCGGAGTCCCGTTCACAAAAAGTGTAGAATATGCGAATAGGCTTCCCTGGCTATCACTCGGCTCTATCCAGCCGGCCACTGTACAGAGACGAAGTAGCTGTGATAAAGTCAAAATGTAAGCGGACAGTCGAGGACACTGGTAATGTTGACATGGACCTTGATTGTTACATATCTGAACTTTCGGCCACTAAGGTCCTTGAGCAGTATGAGAATGTGTTGCCAGATCTGTTTGACAGTTGTACTACATAGTGCTATATTGCCGTGCTGTACATGTTTCGTTTTATTTTTGAAGTTCAGTTCCTCAGGAGGGCACCAGCAAAATGTATATAAACCTCAATGTTTAAGGCCTGTTAGTACAGAGTTGCCATTTTTATGCAATTTTTCCCGTGCTGTGCATATTTTGGTTTGTTTTTGCTGAACTTGAGCATCTCAGGAGGCCACTGGAAAAATTTAAATAAACATTAAGGTTTGGGGCCTTGTAGTCCAGAGCAATTTTTATTTAGATTGCCTGTAAAAGCAACACCTACACAGTTATGCAGTGTTACAAGCCAGCATTATGAGGCATATACGGCTGTCATCATAGGGTACACATGAACTGGGAGTGCTAAGTTGTCCACTGGAGTTGTGAAAGCTTCACGATATGAGCCCCGAGACAGAGCACCACAATCAGCAGTACAGTGTTCACGTGCCACACAATGGGCACAGCAGTGAACAGCACTGGTAAGTAGAATGCAAATTGCGCAACAACTGCGACTAGTATCCCCTCTACAGTCTTTGACATTCCAGGCCACTGATGCTTCCCCAGCTTGGATCCAATAACAGACGCTGCAGTGTCTCCAATGCCAAGAGCTACTGTGCCACTGAGTAGAATTAGTTTCTTCTCTGGATCCCCAAACAGTGCATGAAAAAGCAGCGGTGATGCAGCACACCCAATAAACAAGTAGACGGGCGTTAAAATGAATGCCCCAGCATCCTTCTCATCAAGAAACATGGCAAAGGTACTTTGCAAGCATGTCCCCACAGGTTGAATTTCCAGGGTCCGGAACAGTTCGAGCAGAACAAACACTCCAAAGATAGCACCACGTGCAAGATACATAAGGTCCGGGTCTAAAAGTACTCCTGGCAGGTACACTGACACGGTTGATGCATGGAAAATTTTGCGCACAACTCTAGAGCTGCTGCTGTACTTTGTTGAATACCAGTGCACAAATAATGCAGCCAATGCAGACATGATCAGCCCCGACACCATGAGCGAGAGTCTAGAGGAGTTGCTGAAGCAGTGGTACACAAGCAGACTTACATGTTCCGTACCGACCATGATGCTGCACAGGGGATAGACTAGCACAGCAGCAGGGAAAAGGAGGCCCATGTAAAACCCAGCAGGCCTTTGCAGAGCTTGCATTTTAGTCACTGCTGCTCAAACAATGCAAGGCTGAAGAGCCCCGCTTGAAGGAACCCAGCTGATGAACATTTAAGGACACAATGTTTTCATAGACAATGCGGCATCCCAGGCTGCATCCTGACATAACGACAAATGTTGTGATTGCTTGGGAAGCTATCAGCAGTTCACCGAGAGTGAATATGACTGAGGCGAGTAAGACGGTAAAGACGACACAAGAGAGTTGAAAATTTCCACTTCTGCCACGGAAGCCGAGGCACTCCACGGAAGAGAAACGCTTGTCGCCACAGCGAGTAAAGCCGTGGTTCATTCAGCTGACACCACGCAGATGAGGCTGCTAGTGACCTTGAATATAACGGCGAGAGACAACTTCAGCGAAGGTATAAAGGTCGCCGTGGTCATACCTGTTGCCAGCTGCGAGCAGCCAGAAGGATAGAAAAACAGTCAGCCACAACCCACTGTCGGCGTGCGGCCTCTGGCTGAAGTCCGGTTGTTCCGACTACTGCCAGCGCAGGAACAAGAACAGGATTATCCGAACGGCCAACGCAGTCGTGGACTGTGCGAGCATGCCAAGACTAAATGCAGTCATAAGTGCGCCCGCTGTGACGACGAAGTACTCCAAGCGCATTCGTGCTCCTTGATTCGAAGCCGTCATGGCAGAGTTCCATGGGCAAAATCGAAAGATGTCGAACTGCTTGGCCGCAAAGATCAGGATGGCTACGAATCAAAGCGATATGTGTTAGAAAACGCGCACGAGACTTCACGTAGGTTTTATGGCGTGTTACGCTGCCTTTCCGCAAAGCTCAAGGAAAGGGAAAAAGCCACAATTTCGTGACGATCTCCCCAATCACGTTGAGCTCACCAAGGTAGCAAAGCGAACCAGGCGGCACATGCTACATCTGCCAGCTACGCCCACTCCGCTACAAGCGAAAGTGGCACGGCCGCGGACCGTGTGATAAGAGACTCTGCGAGAACCTAGGAGGCTGCGAGAGAGTGTGCCAAACGAAAGCCGAATAGTGAGACGAAAGAAGGGTAATTTCCGCTAGGATCGCTGCGAACGTTATCCTTCCCTAGGTGCTTTCAATGCCTCCTGAAGAACATGCCTGAAGCGTCAGTGCATAGCCTCCCCTATTTTTCTGTGCCTGGTCAATGGCGGCTGGGGCTGTTGCCAGGCGCTGTTCGCGCAAGTACGCGAAGCCTCTCGCAGATGGAGCGCGCAGCCCTGGATTGAGCAGACGACGCAGCAGTAAAACGTAGCGTAGAAAGCGTCGCGCTTTGTTACAGCACAGCTTCCATTTTTTCCAAACATGCATAACGTGGGAGCATGGTCACGATGTTGGCTACCTATACATTGTTTTTATACATATACAAGCGTGCGTAAATGAGTTGTAGTAGTAGTATAAGGCTTTATTCAGGCACAAAACATTAGGCGCCTAGGATGTCGATGGTCTGCTGCACGAGCAGGCAGTGTTCACTTTCAGCTCCAAGCCAGTCCAGCTAGTATGGGCGGGTGTGGGAAAGAAACCTGATTGCAGAGCAACAGGGCAGGAGAATAGACGATGGCAGAGGTTGGTATAAAGGGGCAGATTAGTCGGAAGGATCGCGACGGAATTTGTATACGTACGTCTGCCGCTCTGGATGAGGCTGGGGCAGATGAACTCTGAAGGTACAAGGAGCACAATTGCACGCAAAAATAGAAGGAATTGAATAGCCGCCATCCTAGCTCAGTTGGTAGAGCACAATACGCGACATATGGAGGTTGTGGGTTCAGATCCCACTGGCGGCATGTGGTTTTCTTCTGCTTCCTAATAAAGCCGTTGCTGGCTGTGTGGTTTTACTTTTGCCCGTGTGCGGCCCCCAAATTCCTTGCGCTGCAGCAGAAACGAGAATGGCATTTTCAAATATCTATAAACTAATATGGATATTACTTATGGTAGATTTTCTTACTCTTTGTCAATGAGGAGCCTAAGTGCAATAGTTAAGGTAATTATTTAATATTAGTTAACCAACCTTTTAGTTGGCGTTTAAGCTTTATACTGATGCACACCACCGCTGACAACGCTATGGCGAAAAAATGTGCTCTTCTAACTCAAAAAGCCCATTTTAAAAAAAATTCGACTCAGGTGAAACACTCTGTATATGTACGAATGACCTGCCATTCAAGTAGAAGCAGAATCTGTTCCAACCGGATAATCGTAAGGCAGTCTTTTGTTGTATAGTTGTATTCTGCCTTCAACTAGGAACGGCTGACATTAGCGTCTACTCCTTTTCGTTTTGGTCGAACACGGAACTGAGGCCAAGGTCGCTTGCGTCAGCGCATATCTCGGTTTCTGCGTCTTAATCGAGGTGGCAAAGGATTGATTACAACTGTAGGATGCATTGAAGGTTCCTGGACTAAAGTTTCACTGACTTCACGTGCGTACCCCTAGCAGACGTTCTGTTCTGTCCGGAGGCTTATGTATGCTAAATAAACGAAGCAATTTGAGGAGAAGATGGGGTGCGATTGCTGCGCAACAAAGATTTATCGCACTGATTACTGGGAATTCTGAGCATATATATTCATGGCTGCCTGCGCCGCGACACGTTTTGTCGGTAGTTCTCCCTCACTGATGGTGGGCTTCGTTGTTAGCTGCGAACACAGCGAGGCAAACTCAGTTGCAAATTAAGAGCAGCTCTTGGAGACCCCACAAATACAGTAAAATATTTCCAACTGCCGACTCGGTACCAGCCAACACCCGTGCAAGTCTACTGCTCCGGACGCTCGCTAATTCGCTCTCTGCGGGTTCCGCACCGGCTATCTTGAACGGGCTCCCGAAGGGAGGCAGCACCTTCTTTAAGGAGGCCGCGTCCATGTATGACCGGCGCGACAAGAGATCGTCGCAATAGCTGAGCTAAAAAAACAACAACAAAAAACTGGGGGATATTTTTAAGCTTCGTCTTTAAGGGTATGGCGCGACAGCGGTTCCTCTTGCCCACGTAACGCAGACACCGCAGCACTGCCCACACAGACGCCGCAGCGTATTGGACGCCGAATGGAGTGTCGCTAATAAATTCACCCCTCATTTTCTCGTCGCTTCAATGCCGCTGAGGCGTTTCCTTTGCTTCCGTACGCTCGGTTCCATTTTTCCAGATCGCCGAAACTGCACTCACATCAAGTTCCGTTGTTTGTGCGGTGAAGCCTCCTCACACGCGACAGTGCCGCTTACAATGGGTGTGACACGGCAGCGGTATACCTACACTGTGCTGCACTGCTAAGGATACGGGTGGCCCTTACGGTTTTGGAGAAGTTATGCTTCAATGGTCCCGACAGTATGCACACAATAAAGCATTGCTGAAAACGTGGAAAATAATCACTGCCGCGCTATTCTCATCTCAAAATCAGGCAACTACTGCACAGACTTTCACCAAATTTAAAGTGATGCAAGCAGCACCTTTTTTTTCGGGGTCATTCGATCATTCACACATTTTTTCTGGTCCCTTGAAGTTCCAAATAACGAGCTTTTAGCCTTGCAGCCCATCAAATACGTCCGCACCGCGAGTAGGCTGACTCCTCAAATTGCTGATGGCCATTTTTGTAGGCAGTCGCACCACATAATTTTGAAACTGCCGTTGAACCTTTTTTTTTGTGTGTGTGTGCCAGAAGTATTCAAACTATTCGCTTCGAACCAAAAAATCACTATTCGCACACCCCTAGCTGGAAGGCTGCGAAGTATGGACATCGCTACCGGAGAGGGCAAGCGTAGCAAAGGGCATCAGTGCTCGACAAGCGATTGCCCAAATATTCCTACTCAGGTCAGAATTGCATACTGCACTGTTTCCCTTGCCCCTCTTGACGTGCGCGGAGCGACAGGCCCTGTCAACAGGCCTAGTGCATGTCCAGTCGCGTAGTTTTGTTTTTGCAGCTTCGGCGCAAAGCCGTGGCGACAGCAGCCATCGGTCGCCAAACGTGCCAGCCAAAGCCGTTTACAACGATTGCCTTGTCAATTTTTTTTTCTTTACAGAAGGCGTCTTGCCGCTCCGACGCCAATGCGCGCTTACCTCGCTTTCGACCGTGTGTTATTTTCGTTCTTCCAGCGTGCCAAACCTCCGTGCTCGTCACGAGTACAGACTTTAGTCACGAGATGTTCTGTTTACGCGGTGAAGCCTCCTCACGAGCGACGCCACCTGCCAAGCTACAGCGGTACCGCGTCGACGAATACTGGAAGAAGCCGCGGATACCCTCACCATTAGGAAGCAGTTCCGCTTCAGATACTCCTGGTAGCATGCACGAATTAAAAGAATCTTATTTGACCATTGCAGAGGTTTTTATCAGATAAATGCAGTTTTTTGCAGTTTTGGGTGTCATTCGATAACTCTACATACGGATAATTTGGATCATTCTTCCAATAACTTGAAGTCTGAATTAATGAGATTTTACTGTATATGTAATGGCCCAGTATGCTCCTGTGGTTGTAGTATTAGTCCAGTAAGGGTTTGAATTAGTCCAATTCGAAACAAGAACAGCATTAAATTATTTGACATCAGAAATTATTACTTCAGTTACAGAATGTCAAAGGAAAACCTGCAATTTTTTACACAATGCGTAACGAATATGCGGTAATAGCTTTTAAGCAGCCTTGCTCATCAACTCAGTATTAGCCCGCTGAAGGGTGCCTATTTGAATATGGCAAATGTTGAGGAAAGGACATTAGTGTTTGTGTGCTCCAAATGGAGACCTCTGTCAAGGTGTTGGCCCCGCAATTACAATAGCCTATCAGACTATTTGATTAATTTCTTCTTAGGGTAATTACTTATTAGTTGTCAATAAACAAACAGAATATTAGTTCCATTATCACAATTCCTGCTGGGGTATAAATCGGCACAGGCAGGATTCTTAGCGAAAGCTGTGCACACAGCTAAAACAACACACAATACATCATCAATGCCTTGAGTCTGCAACAAATCAGGGAGGGGCTTTGTGGTGCACCTACAAGCTTCGTGTAATACTATGAACAGTTTAGTGCAAACTTTGCTGATAAATCATGTCAGTGCTGCATTATCGTAGTTGCCACACATCCCAGTAAAAAAAAAAACAATTGAAACTGATTAGGTTTCCAACTGGTTTCAGTTGGTTCTAGTTGGACTGAATGGGTTTCCAACTGGTTCCACTTGGAACGGTGTTCCTACTGAATAGTCCAAATGGACTGACTGCCAACTGGACCCATTGAGTTTCCAACTAGTTCTAATTGGAATTGTTGCTCCAGTTAGTCTAAATAGCGTGCCAGTTGGACACAGCAGTAGTCTGGTAATTCACGTTTCCATTGAATGCTCAATTGAATCAGTCTTCGCCAACTGGAAAGCCCAATTGGTCTGACTAACTGCACCCAATATATTCATGTGAACAATTGCATATTTGAGAAACATGGCAAAACTAATTAGGTTATAAGAACTATCTACAGCTTAATCTACTAAATTGTATACATCATTTATGCTATCTCTGCCATTGAAAATGAATTTAATAACTATGCTTAACTGGTAAGTGCCACTAGCCCCATTATGGGAGTCCCACATATGGTATATATAAGCAGAAGCAAAAGTGCATTGTGCACGTGGATATGCGTTGGGCTTATGTTAGGTGTGTGACTGTACTAGCTGTTTCTTGTCCTCACAAATCAGTTTTTCTTTTGAACCTAAATATTTCTCACATTGTGTACCTTGCGCAGACTAAATAATTGGGTTGTAGACTTCGTGCAAGTTTACTGGATGCAATAATTGCCTGCATGGGACCTAACGGGAACTATTATTCGAGTTGGCCCAGTTGGTCCAACTGGTCCAAATGTGTGCTAATATACGATTGGAAATTGCAGTTGGTATCAATTGGAAATTTCCCAATTGGAATAAATTTTTTTTTCTTACCTGGGATGACAATGAGCTCAAATAAACTTAATGACCACAGAATCTGCTGTAATTATGTGCGCTAGCTGAAATCACTAAATTTCTGCACATGCAAAAGTGACATGACGTTTGATGAACTACAGGAAAGCTTGTGCTAGAGAATTGTACTTTTCTATCAAAATAAGATCTGCACTTGCAGCCATATCCTGAGTGTATGCATTTCTACAGATTAGCCTATTTCGCAGGCATAGGATCATTAATGGCAAAGTCCAAGAGAATAAATACTCAGAGCACTTCCAAATCAACTTTTCCTGCTCTTTCAGAGCAAGGTTATTCCAATGGCAGATTGGGATTACGGGTTGCAT
This sequence comes from Amblyomma americanum, assembly GCF_052857255.1. Lineage (NCBI taxonomy): Eukaryota > Metazoa > Arthropoda > Arachnida > Ixodida > Ixodidae > Amblyomma > Amblyomma americanum. The sequence goes on along the minus strand of NC_135497.1, from coordinate 83,123,822 downwards.
TTCCCAATGGCAAATTCAAAGCAGTTGCCGAGCTAAGGTTGCTCTGAAGTGCAGCATGGACTGCAAGCATGTGTGACATGTTTCCTTAAGCAGTGCACTTCCTTCTTGCGAGTCTCTGTCTTCCATTTCGCTGGAGGCTATGCGTGCTCGGAAGAGCAAGAGAAAGGTGCGTACTCCGTCAGAGGTGCGTGAATGCCCTCGGCTTGTGCCAAATAGAGCAGGAGGGCTCCAAATGCAGGTTTAGGATGAACGCCCTCCGCCGGATTCAAGCGCTCTGTCACATACCGGGTGGATTGCACTAGATTTGCAAACAGACTGCACCATAAGATACTGAATCCTGCCCTTTAGTGTGTAAGAAAGAGCTAGATTTCAAAGCTTTGAACTTGATGCACCAATAAGGCTGCACCGAGATGCAAAATATGAAGATCATCAATTAGATCCAAAGCTGGCAGGTGGCACAGCAAAAGCCAAGAGTAGCAATTTTGTTTGTGCCTTAACTTCAACAAGATCCAGCTTCTGGTGATACCTCCAAAAATGCCCTATTAATAACAATATGGAGCACTGGAAGGGCACTCTACTCAATAATATGGAGCACCGGGCAGCACTATGCACCCAGCAGACCTTCGACCAGTTTATAGATTTAACAGTGTGCAAGGAAACAAACTTCCGTATGAGCTTCATGCAAAGTATATAGATTTGTACGTATCAAATAAAGGTAACTAATGTAACCTGGAACACAAGTTCACGCATGTACGGTCAACTTTATTCATTAGTACCACAACTTGCACAGAATCTATCGTTTACCAACTCGTACTAAGGGAGTACAGATCAGTAACAAGCTTACTGAAATAGAATATAGACTCAAGCAACTAGCAAAAGTTCAGACCCCACTAGATTAAAAAATGACTGCATGCAACCTGACCACAAGGTGCACAACGCTACAACCTGTGAACATTTATGGATACAAAAGGTTGGAAAAGGTTCAGCAGTTTTTACCAACACAAGCCGAAAAAAAATGGCATATCAACGAAAAAATGAAGAAAAAGACGCAGCACAGCATGGAAAATTTAGCTCTTGAGGCAAAATACAGCTCACTGGTATGACTTCACTCAGTCGCAGGGGGAAGATTCATATTGGTACACAAGGACTGCTGGACCACATGTTCCTTCATTGGTTTCAGAATGCATCTTACATTACATTCAGAACCAGGGTACAAATATAAAGCGAATTCTTTTCGTGCTGCTCGAGATAGAGTGAGCTTCACCACTGGACTCGCCAGATGCTAGGAGAAGCCTCATGTTGTGTTCCCTCAATTGTGTGCGCTATAGATCCTCATGTTGACTACCCAGTAGCCCGAACCCTCACCCTTCTACGAGAAGCCAACTTCTCAACAGCCTTGGGGTCACTCTAAGTGCACAGGTAAAGGACATGGTGGCTACAAACTTAAAAAGAGGCAGTCGCAGACTGTTGAGAAAAGAAGGCAATGAAAGAGTTGAGGGAATAGAGAAAGAGAAGGATAAACGGGCACAGGACTGGGCAGCACTAAGCAGTGGTAGCATGGCACAACGGTGGCCGCTGCGGTGTGAGAGACTGCGTGCGTTTACCCATCAGAGGCTTTGCTGTGATCGATGGTGTCGCAGGCATTCCTGAAGTGCTGCCTCTCAAATTATACCGTCGTATTAATTGCTTCGATATTCTTGACGGCACCTGCGTGCCATCTCCTTGTTTTCCAGGCCCTCTGTTGTAGCTGGCTTGATGAGGCTATAATCGTAATATATTTTTTTTTATTTTCAAGAGGTCTCAAACTCATCCCACATGTTATATTTGTGGCCGTGTTATATACATGCAAATACAATAGCGCTGGTTGAAGAACTGCTCGTCAGTAGAATTGCTCCAGAAAGCTCAAGTTTCTCCCAATTCCCTAAAGCCCATGTCACACTGCGGAAACAGAACAGTGACACGTTCACTAGTGAGTTGTCAACAAGTCGCCTAATAAACTCGTTCCACAATTTCTTGTCACACTGCACGAACGGCAAAGAAACAAGACAGGTTGCTGTAGTGTTGCCCCGGTATGACAGCTTTTGGGAACCAGAACAATAGACAGCGTTCGTAGAACCGGTTTGCCCTGTTCTCCGGCCGGGCGAATTTCCTGGAGGCATCGCACCAACCAAAGCAGGCACTTTGTGGTGATTCACCACTCGTGTGCCTTTCATGCTTGGAAACGTCTGCAAAGTGCAAAAAACAGCGTTTCCTTTCGTCGCAAATCTGTCTGCCATGGTATGGCGTCTTGCAGGCAGGTGCATACAAACAGGCAGGTTGTCGTGTCCACCGTCGGCTGGCGGATGCGACCGCCGTGGAGAAGAACGTTTCTTACGATCCCTGTCGCACTCTTGTGAGCAAGTGAGCACTTCTGACGAACGCGGCTATGTAGGAAGCTAAAAGGAATGCCTTGGGCCTTGCGCACGGACTGCCTTGGCTGCGAGCTCCAGAAGTTTCGTGACAGGGTTGTGCGCGATGCAGAAGCTGGCATATGTGTGTGCCAGTTGCTCACGTGAACATGCCGCCAGGAAAGTGACCTGATCGTGATGATAGAAGAGAGGCGGTTTCTGTGGAATATTTCACACCTATCATTGCCTGATCTGAAAGTATCTTCATTTCAAGCGACTGCTAGTTGGGACCTGATTTCACAGGTGAGCGCAAGTTACCTGTCCTGCTACTTTTGAACTTGAGATGAACAAGAAAGCAGTGCTGCATTTTGTTCGCAGAAATAGCAATCATAATAATTCTACCGAGTTCCCATTTCATTGCAAGAATGATGAGCATAATTATACATGTTTTAGTACTCTGTTAGGGTGGAATAAACTCAATGAATCTGCAGAGATTGTGATGTGATTTGTAGGGAACTTGTGGCGATACGTCTTATTATTATACTTCAATAGGGCAGAAAGCCAGCCCGGGTGGTAATGCATTGTGTAACGGCAGCACATAATACGAAATCCGTAGAAGTAGGCACAGGATACAGAAAGTACACGCATGTAGTCTGCGTTTAATTCTCTCGCATCAAGTTTTCAAAAGCGTCTTGCTTAAAGGGACACTGAGGAGAACTCTATCATTTTTTTTTTGTTAGCAAAATCTGATACTTCGGCATTTCATGGCTTTGTTGCCGCTTGTCCGGGCGCGAAAGATGCATTTATTTCAAAGAAATTTGGATTCGAAGTTGAGAAAGTTTTTCCCGCCGCTCTGATTCAAACTCGAGAACTCTTATGACGACACGGAGAACTCTTATGACGTCACAGAACGGAGTGACGTGATACGTGACGTAAACGCAGACTCCGTGATTTCTGACGGCTAGCGGTGCGGTGCGCAACCTTCCTTTGCCAGCCTCAGAGATTCGTGACTTCCATGAAGTAAGGAAAATTCCTCCAAGGTGGCGCCTCTTGTCCTAGGAAGTCATCACGCTTGTACTTGCGAGATTGGCCTGTGGCGGCGAACCTGTATTTTGGTTCTTGCTATTTTCTGCATTACAAGAGCTTTGTTTTCAGTAAGAGTGGCGTTTTTGTGATCAGGAGCTGCTATTCTATCGATACAAGCCAACTTCAATTTCTCCTCAGTGTCCCTTTAAGCACCCTTTGCAGCCAGCACATCATCCATATGGAGCGTGGTTTCTTCTGCGGTAGCAGCTCGTCATCGGAGTCAGAGTCGCGCACGCTGATAATTTGTCCGATATTCTGTGAAACTGCCAGTAGCCACGGCAGCGCAAGGTGTCTCCAGTTTCCACGGCTGTGCATACACAGCAATCGTGCACGGAGGAGAGCGTGTGAGCAAGAGCGGACAAGCGGTGGGGAAAGCGACGGAGCTGGTTTCTCTGGTGTGACAGAGTTTCTGAACAAGCGGAGCCCATGCGGCCGACACATGTTGGCGGGCAACAGCGACACGTTTCCCAATTGTTGGTGTTAACGCGTTGTGACAAAATTGCCAACCCCACGAAACCCCTGTTTTGTCGGATGGGTTGGCCGACTGTTTCCACTGTGTGACTCGGCCTTAAAGGGGCTGCGAAACACTGCTTGAACGGATGCCAGTTAGACTTCAGATGGATTCTTTATGTTACACAGATGCTGACTCAAAAAGAATTACGAGAATCGATCCATAGGAACAAGAGTTATTCAATGAAGAAATTTCAAAATACAAGCAAACAAAATGCTACCCTCAACTCGATTTTCACGCAGCTTCCCATTCCCATTTCACTCTCCCAATGACGACACGTAGTGCGATCAATCAAAGCTGCCTATCTGAGCACGTGGCGGAAGTTCGCACTCCATGGTTGCCTGTTCTCTGTAACTCGTTCATGCCAAGGCTGGCAGCACCGTTTGCATGGTACAACAACCATGTGAACGCCCAGCTGACCAATGATGACCCAGCGATGACCCACCGCCAAAGTGATGTCATATCCGCTGCTAAAAACCGCCACTGTATGGTGACACCGTCAGCGCCACGAATTTGTTTTTGCGAGCTAATTAAAATATTAAAAACCACAGTATACGTGGTACGACCGATGCTAATAGCATTACTATAACTCATTCCATGCAACCAACAGGCAAAACAATGCACTGAAAATGTGTTTCGGGTCCCCTTTAAGCCTCTGAATACAAACGCAAGGCATTATAGTACAAATCTACATCAAAACAGTGCAAGGGATCAGGCACACGCTAAAGGGTGTATCGGCAAGCAACGACACCAAAACATAAATAGCACTGGTCATGTTGAAGTGATGCAGGGTTCAAACTGCAAAAATGTCATAAAAATTGAAAATTCAGAAGACAGCAGATTTGGAATCTATAAGGCCTTTTCAATCACACGCAAAAAAGTTGGCGCTGGAAACAACCACACACTGCTCCTAAAACAATGTTTTTGTGCCAGTGGGTAGCCAAAAACTTGGTTGTAATCTCCACGAAAGCGGCACATTTTCAAGCGCAATACCTCTGCTTTTGCACTGCTGCTCGCGACAAGTTCGGTATCACTGGAAAGCTTGTTTCGCTGGAGTTCTCCCATTAGAACCACATGACTAAGATAGAAAAAAGAAAAGAGCACAAGCATTATTAATGCCGCGGTCTCTAAAGAGACGCTGCCATGGACTGCTCGCTCAACTTCATGCAAGTTTTCTCAAAAGTGTTTTTTTGCCCGACTGCTCAGATTGCAGAAAGCATAGCATGACAACGCATGGTGGATTTTAACGAGCTTTGTTGCATTGTATTACTTAATGAACTCATTATACAGTGACGTTCCTTCATTTTTGAATTAGTTTTTTTTTGTACTTTGCAAATACCTTGACTGAATGATGACTGAATAATGAATGCATTATGCAAGCATGGATATAATGTTCTGAGTAGAAAAAGATCAGATTAACAAAAATATTCGGGGAATGCCACTGCATGAACCACTGACTATAGGCTCCTAACATGTTTTGTTGTCAAGCCAGGCTTTCTGCAAGTTTGGTATAGCATTAAAGCGCATAAAAATTTAAAATGTCAGAACTACTGAAGGTATAGGAGTGAAAATTTGTATTTAATCCAAAGTGCACTTCCCAATAAGCGCGCCAAGTTTCACCACTCTATGCCAAAAAATAAAAAAAATTTCGCCAATAGATTTTGGGACTCTTGAGGCCTGCAATGCACACTTGCACACTGATGAATGTTATATGCACCAAATGCTGCTTCTTTTTTTTAAGAGCATGGTTCAAATATCATTAAAGAAATCTCACATTTCCAAAGAATGCTTCATATGATTCATTAGAAGACATATGCAGTGGTGGGAAGTGCAAAGAGCATTTTGGAGCAAGCTTTGTAGCAGGAGAAAATTTGATTTGGAGCAGCTTTGTGTTTTGTAGCAAGAGCCCGACATTGAGAAATAAGGTTGAAATGTGATTATATAGGATGTTTCACGTAACTGGTGCCATTGTCTAAAAAACGACAACGTGCTGCCTGCAGATCTGAACAAGTAGTGCAGGATTGTAGACAGTCGTCTTGACCAGGCCTGCATATTTTTCAATGCACCTAACTTGCAAATTGCTCAACAAAGATAAATTAGCTAACCTTTGTATTAGTGCTTTCTTTATTTAAGCTTAAAATAATGCCTGTGAGATCTGAAAAGTGTCACGCGACTGCTCATTCCTGCGTCACTATTTTAACTGGAACCCTCAAACCTGCTCTCATTGAAGGAGATCGGTTACGAACTGCTCCAATTAACAAACAGGCCACCACCAGTCACAGCATGGGTCATAGCGATTGTTCTGGGATGAGCATGGGTGATGATGATGATAGTGGATTTTTATGGTGCAAGGGCATCTGCGGCCAAAGAGTGCCATGGCACAAGGTATGTCTCGTTTCCTCAAGGTGGGGTCAAAGACCCATTTCCCAAGCATTCCACCCTGCTTACGCCGAGCATCAGGCCAGGGGAAGCTTGTACCCATTGTATCACTGGTGGCACTGGGGATCGAACTGCGCACCTGCCGCATGCGAGGCGGATGCTCAGACCACTGTGCCACCGCTGCGGTCAGGGATGAGCAAAGGCACTTTGCTTTGGTAACATTACGATGCTGCAGAGGATTGCTCACGATATGGTAGCCAGCAAAGCCACCCTAACCATGCCGTATAGCACAGATGATTTTCTGCACTCCAATATGGACACTGAGGACTGAGAAGTTTGCCTGTATCGACAGATTGCCTTGTCCTAACGACAAAGGCTTTCACTTAAAACTGAGCTCTTACAAGGTAGAAAAGGCAAAAAAAATTAGCTGCTGTTTAGCTATTGCTGAACCTGGTTAGAGAGTGAAAGCTGAGGTGTATCGGGCAAGTAGACGCGGCTCGGCATCTGCAATGTTGAGTGCATTCCTCATACTGGATAGGCGGCGCGTCCACCCTGCCACCCTGTTGATCGCGAGAGGTTGGTCACCCAATGAATGCTGCGGCCTATTGCTGCAGTGCCACATGTTTGCCACAACGTTGTCAGCAATAATGCATGCAGCCCACGTCTCTCTCACCACCACTACGTACCTCAAAGCGCAACTGAGGTGTCCACTGACCCAGGGAGCCAGTTATGCACCCTTCCTTTCCTCAAAATCATCAGAGTCAAGAACGTTGTCAACGTCAACGCCAATAAACATAATGAACACCAACGGCCTATAGAAACAGAGGCGCGCACTTGGTTTCAGCGGCGGCGGCGGCAGATGAGTGACGTCATAGCTGTCACATGGTTTCTCGGTTCAAGGAGCAACAGAGGGGAGTAGTAAAGCTTTTGCATAGCCACCGCCAGCAGATTTCGAAACTAAACAGTGTGTTGAAAGTTTTTTGATAACAAAGTTATAACGGAGTATATGGGACAAGTTTGATTCGAGTGGCAGAAAAGCATTTAAATGCAATTTCCTGAGCAATAAACATGTGTTCTGCTCTTGGATGAGCATCAACACAGCCAGAAAGAGATTTTAGCTTTACTGGAAACAAACAAAATATCAAGTGTTTCTGATGAAGAGACTTGGTTCGGATGACTTCCTTCCACTGAGACTACAATTCAAATTGTTAATTGTGGGGTTTAGCATCCCAAAGACACATAGGACATGAGAGATGCAACAGTGTAGGATGCCGGAATAATTTAGACCACCAGGGCTACCTTAATGTGCACCGACATCACACACCACACAGGCGCCTTTGCATTTCACACCCACTAAAATGCCCTGGCTAGTAGCCAGGCACGCTAACCACTGAGCCACCATGGTGGGTTTGTAATTCACAAGCTCACATGGAAGAGGGCATACATTAAGAACACAAGCTCGAGATCACGAGTGCACAGTGTGGTCTTGGTATGCCAACCCCATCATTGTAAGTGCTGCAATATGAACTCCTACTTATACCAACAGACTTTCTACCCCAAAAGTTTGAATTATGTGGTTCTACTGAGCAAACAGACTGAAGTAATAATTCATTAGCATCCACCATACAGCTACGAAGGAAAGCCGAACAGATTTCACGGAAAGCTTGCAGCTGAAGAATTCGTCCTGGTGCAGGTTTGCAGCAAGCATGAACGAGATCCGTGAAATAGAGGTAGCAGCTGTAACAAGTGTGAAACCTCACTCGAGGAATAACATTTACCCTATGGGACAGGGGATGGTGCTCTGCAAGCACTATATAAGGCCCTCCAAAAGCCCTTTTTTTTCCCATACACACTCACCATGTTTGTTTCAGACAATATTGGCAGTGTCGTTGAGGCAGATATGCAAAATACATGCATGCTGTGTACTAACAGTAGGCGGTATAAAAGCTAAGAAGTTAAACGGGCGGATTTGAACTCGATGGTTCGTCCTTCTTGTCATAAGTTGAGAGAAGAATCCAGACTCATGCCTGTGGATTTTCAGTGATTACCTGTGCCACCTCGGATTCGCTGCCGTTCTTGGTAGCTGGAATGGTAGTTTGGTGCAGCATTGGCGCAATTTCATCAAAATTCATTGATTTGTGGCAGCATATAGCAGGATTAATGAAATGGCACAAGTCTGCACAAATGGCACAGTATTCCCACCACTGCATATGTTGTGGCAACTTTACTGTTACCTTCAGTGCCTGATGCACAATTATCCTGGGCACTAGCAAACAAACTGTTGTTTACGAAAGCAGGACACTGTTCACAAGTTTTTGGCACATGTGGTGACATCACAATGAGTGCCAGGTTTTGCAAGATGAGACAGTATTTGCAGTATTTTTAATGAAAAAGTATCATTACACAGGTGAGATCTGCAGAGGATCATTCAATGATCAGAAAAATGTCGCATGCACACAATTTTTATCCATCATTATTGTGCTTAACACCTACAGCACATCTCATTCTCACAACATTCAATACACAAAATAAGTCACTGCAAAACTGTCACGCTCCAAACTGAGATTTTAAAGAAGGCTATCGGCACACACTTTCAAACTCACACAATTTATGTTGAAAAGAAAACAAACAAACTTTAGCCTAATAGCCAACACAAAATCAAAGACCTTTCTATTAGAAGCTTTACGACGATGAGGCGGTCCTTAGTAGATACTGCCTAATATCTTCAGTGTCTCTTGCAAGCCAGGCTGCATTCAGCCTGATGTTTTCCAGGGACTGCTGGACTACCCGTTCCACACCAGGAAAGTAGTTCTGGCTGAAGAACAACTGCAGAAGGTAAGGAATAGTCAGAAACTTACAGCAGTTGCACAGTACACAGTAATGAATACAGATTTTCATGCAATGGTCAATAAAAAATCAAAAAAATTCAACAGACTGCAAAAGACAATGCTTAAACTGCACCATGGCCACCGCTTCGGTGCTCCAATATCATTAGTATGATAACTTAAGGGTGCACTAAAGAGGAATTTGAACTCGTCTTTTTACCGCGGTAGCAATATGTACACGTTCTGGGCATTCTTAGAAACTTTGAATTATTGTCCTGTGCGGCTGACTGCCCTAATTAAATCGGGTTAAACATCCTGGCTCCCACCTTTTTTTTTTTTAACTCTACGTGGTAGGTAGGGGGAGTCAACCAACGCGTCAGCCAGTCCCGTGGCGGCTTGCCGTTCTGCCATCGATGGAGTGAGTGATACGCAAATCAGAGATCATGTGTATTTTTATTTTCGTGGGACTAATTTGCGGCTATATTGTCTGCGAGTGAAACTGTTTATTCACAGAAACCTAAAAAACAAAATAAAAGCGAAATCGACGCCGCCACTGGACTAGATGAAAGCACTCCACGTGTTGGTTGACTCTGCCTACCTACCGCATTCAGTTAAAAAAAAAGGTGGGAGCAGGGACGTTTAATCCGATTTAATTAGGGCAATCGGCCGCACAGGATATTAATTCGAAGTTTCTAAGAATGCCCGGAACGCGTAGATAGAGTTCTCGCGGTAAGAAGACAAGTTCAGATTCTCTTTAGTGCACCTTTAAGTGTGACTGCATGGTATGATGATATCAATGTTTTCCCGATTTTTTTTTTAGAGAGAAAGATAACATCTGATTCTAAAGCAGGCAACCACAGAAGATACTATTCAGAGGTACGACATTTTGGTCACCAAAAAAAACGACCATCATAACAGTGCCAACACGAACACTTCCTTCACTTTGTTCACATCTGGCTCAAAACAGTTCCCACAAAGATGTAATTTAACCCTGACGAAAGGAAAAACTGACCCGTGCATTGATCACCTAACAAAGCGCAGTATGGCATGCAGGCTTTAAGGTCCCGAAGCACATAGGCTACGAGAGACAGTGTAGTGGAGAGCTCCAGATTAATTTCGACCACCTAGGGTTCATTAACACGTAATGACATTGCACAGCACACAGGTGTCTTTGCATTTTGCCTCCATTGAAATTTGGCCACCGCTGCTGGGCTTTCATACGGCACCCTAGTGCGCAATAGCCAAATGCTATGACTACTGAGTCACTGCAGCAGGTTACCGGACAAAGTAACTGGCAAACAAAGAACATCATGAGCCAAAGAGCCCCATCATACACAACTTGTGGGTCCACTGCAATGAGGTTTCCAAAAATATATGGGAAGGTGTCTAGTCCAAAATATTCCATGAAGAAAAAAAATGACCAAGCCTTCATGTTATGGGATTTCTATGTGAAGACAAAGCTATCTAACCTGGCCCACCATTGAAAGTGTGATGAGCCACTGTCTCAGACTCTCATGTGCAACTTTGATGTCTTGGAAAAGCTGAATGAACTGTTTGAGGTTGTTACACGAGTTTTGACCATGGGCTCCAGTCAATACGCCGTGCACAGCGCCTATACGGGTGCCACGGAAAGCCTCCTAGCGGCAGCAGTTGGAACCGTAGGCGGGCCACTCGCCGCGGCTTCCTGCTGCCACTGCAAGCGTAAGGACCGCTCCACTAGCTCCCTGTATATATTTTGAAAATAAAGTTTTTCAGTCAGCCAGTGGCTGAGATACGGACACGTCATTTGCTGCCCGTGGGCATCCCGCACTGTTAATTTTGCAATGAAAAATGGCAACGGAATCACACTGCATGAGAGTGGAGCTGTAGCTGATGTTACATCTCACAGGGACGATAGTGTTTGCCGCAAGTGAGCGTCACCGAGCCTTGCACTTGCTAGACGAGGAGCTGATCATAGTATGACATCTCTGCCGACAGGCATTTATTCACACAATGAGAAACCTTTCTCATCTGTTTATCATGCGAAGCATTTTACCCATTTACACTAAAAGCGCAGATTTCTCGCGGGTTGAGGCTGTGGCACCGCACTTACGATTGACACAGGTGCGGTGTTGTGAAAAGGTAGCAATAATAAAGCTGGGAAAAACAAATGTTCTTAATTATTCGTAAGCAAAATTAACTGCCAATTTTCTTAGATGGTAACTACGTATTTGTTGCTGAACTAAAATGAAATAAGCCTCGCTTTCATGTGCACCACTATACTGATTGCTTGAAGGAATACTGACAGATTACATATTGCAGCTATGTAGTTTGCTATACTACAATTAACGTGAAAAAGCTAGATATTCATATTATTTACAACAGAGTAATTTAATTGTTGCTGCCGAATAGTACGATCAGCCTGATAACAAGGCACAGGAATGGACTCTCTGATGAAAGAACTCTGTGCAGTGCGCATATCTGAAAAGCTCTCATCATTATAAGCGTGGAGCGAATAGATGCTCTTCTCGGGGAAAGCAGTTGAGATTCTACCAGAAAGGCATATTGCTGAAACGGTGCCCAACAGGCCAGAGCAAACCATTTATTTTTTAATGTTTGCATTTAACTTAAAGGGTGGGTACATTCGCTTCACATGGTTCAGGGTGGCTTTCAATGCACAATACCTAATTTACAGCCTGGAAAGGCTCGTCCATTCTGGTCCCATCTATTTCATCCCATGAATAAACTAAGCATGGCGCGTAAAACACTTGAGGGTCAACATGACAATGTACGACAGCTATAGACACCATAGCTCCGAAGTTCAGGCTTTTTGGACCACTATAATTCATACGAGAAAGCGCTCACTAGCAATGTAACGTCACAAGAGTACAACGGTCACAAATGCGAGTGCAATAACACAGCCGCTCGATCTCGAGCGGCCGAATTGCAATAAGCAGTGTGACCGGCTTGGAAGATTATCAACATGAGCAGAGTGGAGAGTGCCCATTGATAATTTTAAAGTGACAGGCTGCATTTAGGTGTAACTTAAATGTTGAGCGACAGACAGTGGCATGATAGGCATGGGTATGCGGTCTCGTATGGTGCATCCTTTTCAGCCGTCACCTGCTTCTCAAATCCCGATATAGCGAACTCATTGTTAGAAGCACACAGCAGCAGTGAGCCACTCACAACTTGGCTCTTTCCTTTCTTTTTTTTAGAAGCGCACTTACATTGAAAGGCAGGCGACCTGTTGCATTTGCAAACACTGCGCCTGTTTTGCACCTTGCGAGCCATAACAAGGTGGCTATGCATGAAAACGATCACTGAATGTAGGGGAAAACACAAATACAAGAAAGGCAATAAACGCTCTAGCGTGCAAATTGAATACGACGCAAAACTCCATTCTTTCGTCGAACAGCCATGATCTACCACTGTCGAGCGAAGGTGCGAAGAGGACACAAGGGCATGTTCCTAAAGAGTTTATAAGTTTATTAAGAGTTTATTTGAAATCTCGAAGTATTCGCCTTGGGTAAATAATGTTTTTGGAACTCTTGTCGCGTGCTGTTTCTTTTCAGCTAACCTCCTCCTGGATGGCACAGCAGCGCGCATGCAACCAAAGCCATGACTCCGCGCTGTATGCCTGCAGTCTCGCGCGTATGCCGCAGCCGGTCCATGCATGCTCATGCTCGCGGTGCCCAGATCCGTACATGCCAAGTGTAGGCGGATGAACTATTCGTGGTGCGCACGCACCGCAACCGGCATGGCAGCACCTGCGGATGCGCGGTTCCCTAGACTTCCATGAAACGAGTCTGAGCTGACTGCAGCTGCCCTAGATGCTCTTCTCTGTGTGAAATTAGCTAAACAAGTGCAATGGCACGAGCACGGAGGGCAGCTGGCACGAGGCACACGAAGATGGGTGCCCCCCATCCAACACCTGAGGTGAGGTGCCGCTGGGCGCGCGGTGCACACGCCTAGCAGATGTCCACGGAATCACTGCCGAAAAGCAACAGCTGCACAACGATGAAATCGCAATGAAGAGCAGCAGTTGGAGGCCCCACACATAGGTCTCTCACCCCCCAGATACGTCGGCACCGCATGCAGGTTGGCTCCGCCAAGTTCCGACGGCCATTTTTGCACAAAGTGGACACAGCTTCAATGAGTGTGACAAAGCTTCAATGCATTCTCTCATTTTTTCATGTAATGGCCTTGTGCATCCGAAGAATACGTTTTTGAAAATTCTTAGTGCACCATTCCGGCTTATTTGTGTGTCAGAAGTATCCAAAACATTCACTTCGAAATTATTTGCAGAATATTATTATCTGCATTGAACAAAAAAAAAAAAACTAATCGCAAATGCTTAATTACATGCGAGGATGCAGTTTTCTGAACTTACCTCAATTTCCAAAGCTTTTTCTTCAGTAGCAAAGTTTTCAGTAATGCACTGCAATAGACAATACCATGATCCACAAGTGAAAAAAAAAAATTTTTTCAAGTAACAACTGGCTTTTCCCACATCTGAACACAATGTTTGCTGAATGCATTATCATTCCAACCTTTCCTTCACAGGTACCTTTCTCTTAAAATTGCTGCAACAAACACAACTGCCCACTCTACTATGCTATATGTAACATCATCTCTAACCATGTGCAAAAAAAATAATATGGCATTGCCTCCAAAGGTGTGCACATATCAACACCAAAGCAGAAAATGATGAACCCAGATCCTACAGCAGAAAGTTTCCTGCAAGGCATCACAAACTTGCATCACATCAAACAGGCATTGTTTTCTCTACTAACTTTGTGATGCATGCTGGATATCATAGTGAAAGCAGTACCTCTAAATAATCACAACGCTAACATGAAAATGCCATTACAAGTGCTGCACACACAATTTTACAAGCCATCCAGGACAAGTCTGCTCAGATCAAAGCGTCGTTAGCTGATAAATTTGCACTGCTAACTACTGCTTAATGGAACATTCACAATGAGACAGAATTACTAACAATTACAACATGACACATGTATGAATGAGTACCTAAAATCGATCTGCCAGTCAAAATTTGGGACATAACAGGGGTACAACACAAAGGACACATTTCCACCTTGACTACAATAAGAGTGATTTTGCCATACGAGACTTTGCTCATTTCAGAAACTTTCCAAGTTAGGTTTTCTGAAAGCTGTCTTAAAGGGACACTGAGGAAAAATTGAAGTTGGCCTTTATCGACTGGGTACCAAGTTCTAATCCCAAAGAGACCACCCTCACTGAAAATGAGCTTTTATAAGCTAGGAAACGACCAAAAAATGAAATACAGGCGTTGCCATCACAGGACGATTTCTTAAGTAAAATATGCATGTGTTGACACCAAAGTCTGGGTGCAGATCCCAAAGGCTACGCTACATTGCCATTCACTTTGAAACGATGGCAACTAGTTCATTTTGGTGCAGACATCAGAAGTTTAAACTGAGTGGAAGAAAAATTTTTAATCCAATTTTCTCAGCCAGAAATGCACCATTTGCTGCCGCACAAATGTCACCATGCTCGGAAAAAGCGGAAGATTCAATTTTTACTGAGAACAATAATCAGATAGAGTTTCTCGGTGTGCCTTTACAAGTAGTGGCCTTTTATCAAGAGAGGTTTTGTAGTGTCAAGTTAGGCTCTAGTAGCCTCTAGTGCCTATCCACTTTCTTTCTTTTTTAGCCTCACGTCACGCGAGGCAAAAACGACATCGAGTTGTCAAAGATCATTCATTCACAAGATTTATTGCTAGACGTGGCTCCTTACAGTGAACCATTTCTGAATGACTGACAGTTTCCAAGGGTTGTTCAATACCACCATGGATGGTGCACACAAAAATGTGGGCCACCTGCCAGTGCTGCCGGCAGCAGAGCCAAAGCTACAGACGTTTTCACGCGACTCGATTTTCTGCGACTCACTGTGTGCACATAGGCTTCAGGCTTTATCTGCGTTCCTGGTCTTACAATCCCCCTCTCTCTCACTCACACACACGTACGCACACACACAGTAATTTTAATAAGAATCCTGCCATAAATAAATAAAGTTTTAAGATCCGCATTCCCACTTAAGCTAAAAAAAAATAAACAGCCCAATTTTTACCTGTTAGATTTTACACACACACAAAAAAAAAGGAAAAACAAGGGGCCCGATGCATCTAAGCCAAGCAAGCGAAATGATGCATGTGTGCACTGAGGACACTGCATTGCAAGTATCATCTGCTAGGCTCTTCTACAGAGCAAGACACAACCCCAGATGTTCTGTATTCTTGAAGCATTATCAAATGTCATGCGTGCATTGAGCGCAGGTGCGGAGCATACCGGACCACAGCCACAAAAGTTGCTATCACCATGCTCCTTTCTCCCCTTTTTAGTGACCACTGCCTGCGCTCACTGTGCACGCAGAATTACAGAAAGGAACAAAAAGATGTGGATCAAAAGGAACGTCTTATTCAAGCTTGCGCTGGTGAACGAGAACTCTTCAAGCAAAGGGCTTGCGCTACAGCATATCACTCAACGACAAGAGCTTGGGAGACGACACACAGATCGGGTTGTACTCAGCGTAGAGGCGTGTATTCTCACTTGTTTTTCAACTGTCTTCAGTCCCGCGAAGCTAACCAGCAAGCCATATATGCTCCTGTAATATCACTTAGGAACTGGACGGCTGTATGCCTACTGTGTGTGAGCTGGAGTTGCTTATCGCCCTGCTTAGTATACTATGTAGACATATACACACACAAATTTCAACATAAGAATGGAGTAATGTAATGTGCTTCTGCACAAAGAGGGACTGCAGCTATTGCAAGGCATGACAAGCATAAACATTTGAATGCTTACATACCTACGCAGAAAAAAGTAATCGGTTGAATTTGCGATCTGATAGAGCATTCAAAACGTTCACTTTTTTCATGTAAACAGCATGCATACCAACATACCCACTCCACAACAAGCACAGCTAAGAGAGAGTAACTGCAGTCAACAAAAGTCAAGCCAATTAACAACTTCCAGCATGTCTGAGACAAGCAGGCTTAACAACATAAGCTTTAGCACATGAAGTAACTTTCAAGGACTGTTTATCAAGAAATTACAATGCTAGCATCTAGACCTTCAGACATACCTTGACAAGCCTTGCAATGAGGAAGCCTGAGCAGTAGCGTTTCCTAACAGCATCCTTGTTGTTCTTGAAAAAGCTCCATGTCAGGTCCCGGCCAACAGCCGTGAGAGCACAGTAAATAATGACGAAGACAGCATCTTGAGACTTCACTTCATCCTGTACAGTGAGATGAGAACTTCGCATCAGAATATGCTTAATTTTCAATCGAGAGACAGATGGGGTTCACACCTACCGAGAGAGCAAATTCCAAAGTGGCCTGAATGAGTTCTGGGTTGGTTACCCCAGCAAGAGCAGCTGAGAGTCGGTTCTTTTCCTCCTGAAGGTCAGTGTTCCTGTAGAGCTGTAAACATTTAGTTTGTCACATTACTATCAGAAGTTAATTGTTAACGGTAAAAATTAATGTTCCCCTCAACAGAGGGCCCTAACAATTTCTATAGCCTTTGTCTGCTTTTACACAGTACAGCACCATTAATTAGAACTCTACAGGAAACAAAATTTGTTTGAATACAGTACAGTCTGGTCTAGTCCCACTCCCTTTGACTACTGACGATAACGCTCTCTGCAGGTAAGCACATGGTAACTGGACCATGCAATCATTGCCACCTGTTCTCCAATGCCCAACCTAAAAGAATAATTAGCATTTGTGGTAATCCTGCAAAGAAAGACAGTTTATACCAGGCAGTGCTATTCAAAGTGAGTACTGTGTACTTGCGGAAAACTGCAAGTTGTGGTTCTTGACTTTTTCATCACAATACCAAAAATGACTAAGGTAACAAACAGCATCACCAACACCACAAAATGTCGTCAGCAAAAACTGCCATGTTTTCACGGTGGCTTGTTATCAAGATGGGCCTCGGCTAGGTAACATTCTGCATTTTCAGGTAAATCAGAAAAACTTGCATTCGAGTTGGCTTACGATTGTGCAAATATGGTATTCTAGAAGGACAAGCTGCGACGCTTGGATAACAAAGGTGATGTCATTGTAGTTCATCTATCTCTAGTGAAGGCTAATTTGCATCTACACAGGAGGCTGGCAACAGGGGATGTCCTGTACACTTCACACAAAAGGCACAGACCAAGGTTATTCACCAGATCCAGCTGTTTTAGGTATGAAGGCCTTGCTGAACCAGAGACCCATAATCCAGACATTAGTGTACCAGGAAAGGGATAAATGTATAGAAGACATGGCCTATCGGACCTCCAGCGTTTCCACGAGAGCACTTTATGTTCAGAGATCGGAACGCTTTCTTTTTTAAGGTGTTTATGTGTTGCAGGAATGCTAGTTTTCTGGCTTCCCTGCATTCTTGTGCACACCAAACTTTGTGATCTTGTCATACTACTCTCAAGGACTGAAGAATAGTTAAGTGCAGTAATGATGCAGGTTGTGAACTTTTAATAAGTTTGTCCCACTAAGGTTATTTGAAAACATTTTCTCCAGACTAGCCTTTTCTTGAAACAGTGCCAACAGTTGGCCAAGTGTACCTTCTAACGGTTAGGTTTGCTCGGGATGATTGATGAAGAGGATAAGCTGATCATTACAGGAGGGTGATCCCTTCCATAGAGGTTGTTGGGAACATCCCATTTAAAATAAGCAAAACAGAGGGTGAACTAAAGGATAAATCTCTAGAACTCATTTTTACAGAGCTCAGAGAGCATTGTGTGCATTTGCCTGTATTGAGCAGGTTGAGCAGGTTTGCCTGTATTGAGAAGCATGTCGTAACACAGGCTTACCTCACTGTGTTATACTCCTGTCACACAGAATTCCTCGAAGGCTTTTCCAGCAAAGGCACCTTTTTTCACCAAAGGAGCAAAAGCTTAAAGGAGCAGCGATGCAGCTACACGGTGCACCCCGAAGGTGAAACAGTCGTTCGGGCTTAGCACCCGCTGCTGTGCTCGAGGCGGCTGAAGTGAGTCTTTTAAAATTGAAGTGGGGTATTCTGTCCATTCGTTGAGCTCAGACAATTTTTTTATTATGATAGCTTCCTTAAAAGCACTGCGACAGCTACTCTCATCAGCAGCGGCAGGTTTTGTGTACTGCCTTGGACACCAGGGGCACTCGGTGTTGCTGAACACTTTAACTGCCTTGAAATCTGGGCATAAAATATAAACACCCGCACTAAAAGCAAAGCCAGAACACCTTTCCCATTAAAAAAAAAAAATATTTTCAAACATTGTTGGCTGTATCTATTTTTTTTATTGCGTTTACTTTTTGACGTTGGATGGCACTGCGATCGCAGGTTCTCTAAGGCCACACCTTTGGGCTCCAAAGGTCTCTGACGAGTGCCTTCGCCTCCAAGGCCCTTAGCGGCAAAGGCGCAACATTTTTGCCGTGTAGCTGCACTCCTTACACCTTTGGATATAAGGACCTGATTCTTAAAGGCCTTTGTGGTGCCCGTGTGACAGGGGTATTACACAGCAATGTAAGCCACATAGAGGAAGGTCATAATAGAGCGCTTCATCAAACAAACACTGCAGAGAAAATAAACTATAATAAAACACAATGAAGACTCCTGAAAGAAAAAAAAGCTGTGTACTTAAAACAAATCACTGATGTTTTCCTTCGATGTGGTAAAGTGGTGGTACACTTATAATGGCAGGGTTTCGCTGCAAGATGGCACATCAGTTTCTTTTAAACGATTTTCAATGCCAAATTAAAATTATAAATCCCCGTTTCTTGGATATTACAGTGCTCAATTCTTACAATATGAGGCAAGATCTTTTCATTTTCACCACAATCTCACAACACGTTTAGGTCAGTGGTCGGTCTCTTTTAGCTCTGTACTCAGAATTAAAGAAATGCCTTAAAGGACCACTGAAATGTTTATTTAGTGAGATAGCACCACTGCCCACAAACATGGATCTTGCTGGATTTTGTACGAAGCAGTGCTCAACCTTGAAGCGCAATAGATAACCAGGTGGCAACATGTGCGTCACGCAGCTAAGCCAATGAGAAAGCAACGTGGTCGCACAGCTGCAGCCAATGAGAGTGTGGCTGTTTCAGAGCTGCGGCTGTGTTTCACAGATGGTGTAGAATCTCTTTCAGGAAACATGTGCGTCACGCAGCTAAGCCAATGAGAAAGCAACGCGGTCGCACAGCTGCAGCCAATGAGAGTGTGGCTGTTTCAGAGCTGCGGCTGTGTTTCACAGATGGTGTAGAATCTCTTTCAGGGGACTCCGGATAGGGAGCATGGGTGCTGCTGGCGCCCCCTCAAGCAGTGCTAGCGCACCTACTTTACATTTGATTAACTATACAAAATAGGCTGTAATTTTTTTCAGTGCCGATTAATCTGGTGAAATGGTTTCCTTACGCATTCCAGAGAACAGTGAAAAACAATTATTAAAATGAAAGCATGCAAACAAAAACAAAAGTTATTGCACTTAAAAAATTCAAAATAAAGAGATAAAACAAGAACGCATTTCCCAAACGTTTCACTCGCCCATTTCACTCACCCATTTCTGAGTCTGGGTGCCACCAACCAGAACCATGCCTTGCAGACACGCAATGGCAACTTGCATGCAAAGCTTGCATGGGGCAGGGGTTACTAAATCAACAAAAGGAAGCTCCTGGATGTTGCTTTCTTGGTACGATAAGAAGGCTAACATCGGTCCCTCACCCACAACCTCGCGTCCTGTCCGGCTTTTCTCATCACATTTTCGGGCAAAGTGTGTCAGCTAGGTTCTCTTTTCTTTATTTATATACATATCTATTTTTTGCTGCCTTCTCAGTGCAGTTTCAACAGCGTTCGCCTCCATGAGAGTTTGAAGATTGAAATGGAATGTGTCGCTACTGCCATTATTCTTGTTAAATTTTCATTTCGTTTAACTGCTTCTTGTCAACTTTTGTTGGATGTGAAAAGCTTACAGCACTTCAAGATGTCATACTTTGGATCCATTTCCCCGAGTACAAAAGGAACTAAGTTCAAAATGGATGCCCAACCAATTACAGTTAAGGCAGCGGCAAATCTGGATGCCATCTCATTTCATTCAGCTGCCAAAAATTGCCGCCGCATTTCGACACAATTGGCTTCAAACGAGCATTTTCGGAGATTAAAATAATATATTAATTATTTCGGCAACCTCTTTGGGCGTTCAGGCATCGCACTGTATCATATTTTACATACAAAGAATAAAGATTTCATGCTTGATTAACTTCGCAGGGCCCCTTTAAACTTACCTTCAGGAACTCATCATACAGCTTTCTGTCAGCAACTGATGCTGTTGCCTGGTAAACCTTGAAAAGAAAAAAAGTGGGGTTTCCTTTGCCAAATTTGACAAATATCAAATTTAAAATACACCACCGAAGATTACCCATTTATTTGCATATTAGTAAATACATCATAAAGATCAACCCTATAACATCAAGAACAAAAAAAAGAGAAAAAGTTTGAACGTTGAATAGGTCGTTCCACGGAGATTGCACACTGTGCTGAGCACGAAGACACCGTGTTCTGAGGAATACACAAAAGAAGTTAAAAGACACAAATGCCTTCATTTCGTTCTACAGTAAAAGCATATCAATTTGAACTTCAACTGACCATGAAAAATGTTCAAATTATCCAAAAGTTCAAGTTATCAAATGACCATGAAAGAACTGTCAAGAGCTGCTTGCATCACGGTAGATTTATTTGGTGAAAGACTAGGCAACGGGTACCTGATTTTGAGATGAAATCAGCGTGGCAATGACTGCTTTTCACGTTTGCACTAATGATTTGTTGCGCGCGTACTGTCGGGAGCGTCGACGTAGAACTTCTCTCGAATCATACGAGCCTCCTGCATCCTTCATGGTGTGACATGGTGCAGCTCCACTGCTACTACATCACACCTATCATAAGCGGCATGTGAAGAGGCTTCACCGTACAAATAGCAAACGGCATATGATAATTGTGAAGTTTCGGCCCACTGGTGGTAGAATTTAGCCCCGCAGACGCAAATAAGGGAACTGGTGCCGAAGCCAGACGGAAAAAAAAAAGGGGGGGGGCAAAAGAAATCATCAGCGACGCGCCAATCAGCGCCTGCAACGGTGTTCAGCTGGGTTAGGTTGGCTGGGTGATACTCGCTGGTCGAGCCACCACCGCTGCGGGTTGATGTGAAGCTTATACTCCGTTTCATACATAGCAGTCAAAGCTCCCAAAGCCAGCGCGCCTGGTTTGCGCAGGCTAAGTCCGTGTAAAAAAAGTAGTCTGCCATACAACCAAAGTGAACACAGGCATAATTTGTTGCGACAAATCTTTAGTGTGATGACTAGCAACCTCCTGGACTTCGTATTACCCCCCGACACATTCTCGCCCTCCGACTCATTGAGACTTCGAGAAGTAAGAATGATATGTGGCAGTATGATACAGTCGAACCTCATTATAACGAAGTAGCATCGGGACCGTAAATCAGTTCGTTATATCCGATATTCGTTGTAACAGTAGACATAAATATCGGCTGTGACAAATTCGTAATTTGGCTCGCGCAAATATTCTAGACACTAAAATGCATTATATACTTGGCTTTGAACCCACTACAAACGTGGTAATCCTTACCTGTCTCCTTGTGGCATTCAATCAAAATAGGCCGGAATATGGGAAGGTTGACACGACTGTTCTTACGTCGCCGCGCACGTGAAAGTGCGTGGCGCGAAACGACTGCACCATGTGTCTGCGCATAGGCGACTTGGTGTAGAGAGAGGAACTCGAGTGAGACACAGCGGGAACCATCGCGCCTGCGTGCTCTGCCGAAGCGCGATTGGTGGCCCCGAGAGGGACCGTTGAAAAAAAAAAAGCTGCCAAAGCAGCTTTGAGAGAAGAGGAGGAGGAGGAGAGGGGGCGTTGGGCGAGAAGAGAAGGAGGAGAGGCGGCGTTGGGCGAGGAGACATATGCAACGCCAGCCCGGGATCAGCCAAACAGGTTTGCATTCGTTCATTTGAAGAAAGATGTTATCTTCGTCTGGTGGCTTTTCACAGCGCTGCGCAGAATGAAGTTTTCTACATTGTCCATGCTCAAGAGGGCCTTTTCTACGTCAGCAGTTTTCGTCGTCGGGAGTTTTTCCAAATATCCTTTCAGCCTCCTGGCCATGTCCGCGGCATCCGCACTGCTCATCGTTGGTTCATCCCGTTCACTCTCACCGCTGTCGCTGCTGCTGTCATCCTCGGGCAACAAAATGCGATCCACAATTTCTTGATCCGTCAGCTCGGGCGCCACGGCCAAGTTCTCATCGGCCGAAACGAAATCGTCGAATTCGACGCCTGGGACTGCCAGCCGATCCCAAGTTCTGTCCAGCTCTGCCTGGTCTTCGGGCTGCACTTCTTCTTCGTCGGCAGGCAGAACAAAACCGGCATCCGCGAAACAGTTCCTTATTGTCGACTGCCTCACCTCATTCCACGACCCGTACAACATTTCGAGTGTCGTCTTGATGTTTATTGTTGTCGATCTATGTCGATCGATGTCAAACACCAGTTGCGTCACCAAACGCTTCCTATAATTGCACTTAAGCGAACGAATAATGCCTTTGTCTAAAGGCTGCAAAGCAGAAGTTGCGTTCGGTGGCAAAAACTGCAAGCGAACTGCCTTCAGCACGATCGAAACTTTATGCGCCGAACAGTTGTCCAAAAGCAACAGGACCTTCCTGTGCTGCCTCTCCATGTCCTGGTCGAACGCTCTCAGCCAGTCCTCGAAAAGCTTGGTCGTCATCCACGCTTTTTTGTTCGACGTGTATTGAACCTGCAAATTCCGGACGCCTTTCAGGCACCTCGGATGTGCCGACTTGCCGATGACGGTGAGCCGTCTTTTGTCGGAGCCGTCCATGTTCACGGCAACGACGACAGTCACCCGGTCTTTGTTTTTCTTGCCCCCATGGCAGGTCTCGTTCTTCATCGCCAGTGACCGCTCTGGCAACAACTTGAAAAACACGCCGGTTTCGTCGACGTTGTATACGTCGCACTCGTCGTACTCCTGGAGCAGAGGACGAAAATTCTCCAGCCACGTTTGACATGTCTCCATGTCGACAGCGGACCCTTCGCCAGACAAAGTGTGGCACGCGATCTCGTGCCTATCTTTGAAACGTTGCAGCCAACCGCTGCTTGCACAGAAATCGTCATGCCCCAGTACGCAGGCCAGGCTGTGGGCCTTCCGTTGAAGAAGTGCTCCCGACGCCGGCAAATTTCGCGCCCTCACATCTTTAAACCAAGAAAGCAAAGCCGCTTCCACGTCCGGGTGATGGCAAGGCCTAACTCGTTTACGGTCGGCTTTTATGGCGTCCTCGGTGTTGCCCTCAATCTTCTTTCTAGTGGCCAAAATGGTGGATAACGTACTTGGAGGAACGCCGAATTCCGAAGCAATATCCTTTTTCTTGCGGCCACTGTCCACAGCTCTCAGTATCTGCAGCTTTGTCTGGAGCGAGATCGCTTTCCTCTTCGATGCCATTTCGAGCGCTGCAACAACAAGACTGGCCGCTGTGCTGATGTCAGAACGCCGGCCTCAAAGTTGCCAATGTTGCTGCGCTTGCCTTTCTTTACCGCTGGACAAGTGGCGCCGCCTTTCGGCCCTCTGTCATGTCATGAGCTTTCAGAGTTTTCGCGCTCTGTTCACAGGTGGCGCGACCATCCAAACGCGATTTTTGTGCCAGACGGCAAAACTTTTTCAAACGATAAAAAAAAAAAATTCAGCTGTGTATCGGCCTTCGATTTTCATTTTGGTTTTTGTTTTTTTTTATGCTACTTTCAAGTTCTGAGCCTCGTGTAAACCAAATATTTCTTCGTTACAGCCGATATCGCGGCGGATCTCGCGTTTTCGGTTTCGTTATAAAAGAATAAATGTCACTGAAATGAAGCATGACCAACCAAAATTCGTAATTAGTTCGCTATAACCGATAATTCGCTATATCAGTGTTCGTAATAACGAGGTTCGACTGTACAAGCTAGTAGGGTGAATTGCTACGACTCCATCCGAACCTAAAAAGAAGTTCACACTTAGTGAAAATTTTAGGCCGGGGGGGGGGACATTGATCGCCTCAGAGTATCGACCGCGATTTCAGTGCTAGCACTTCGTTTTATATTGCTCTTAGTTTTCGTTCAAACACTCACCGAGGCTTTGAGAAGAGTGAATGATACGTGGCGGAGTAATATGCTCTCACGGACACACTACTTCCGCAGCCTCTGCAGCGTTGACTGCTATGTATGAAACAGAGTACAAAAATGCAAAAAAAAAAACTAAGCAGCCGGAGTGTTCTCAGATACGGGGCTGCCCTTTGTTGGCACGCCTGCATTCGCGCACACATCAGAGGTGAATGAGCAACTATGCAGCATGGAACTAAGCTTTTGATTAGGGCTATTTTGACGATCTCTTGCCACACTGGTAACAACTGGATGCAGCCTTCCTTCGGGAGTCCGTTCAAATTATCCAGTGCGAGACCCATAGCGTCCGAATCCATAGACTTGCATGGGCGTTGACCGGGACCGAGCTGGCAGTTCAAATTATCCGGATTTCTGAATTAATAGGGGTCGAATTAATGAACTTTTACTGTATTAAAGTTTGGCAGGCACCCACAATGTCCACAGTGTCATCAACGTCGTACGTCAACGGCAATGATCAACTGATCCTCCACGGATACACGAAAAGCTTTTGCACTGTTAGTGTACACCAATAAGCACACCTGTTGTTCTCCACAGTATCTCATGCATGTTTAGCGACATGGAACCCTCCTATTGCCGCTCAACTTTTCAGCACATCCACATGTGAGATGACAGCGCTCTTAAATGCTGCTGAAAATGGTCACCCACACTTGGAAGGCACGACTAACAGTGAGAATGAGTGACTGGGAGAAGTTTCCTTTTTGCAATGACACCTCTAATGTACACAGTTGGCACGGTTAGCTCTGTGCTTGTCTTCAGATTGGCCTTATCTGAGAATTTTTTGCACGGCAAAGGTTTTAAAAAACCCTGGTAGAAACTGCCATAGTTTCAAGGCCCAAAAGCAGCCAGAAAGCAGGACTCTCTGCAGTACCATTGCTGGTGATATTCTCTCCCTTTTCTGTATTTGTAGCCAGCTTCGAACCTCACCGTTTGTAATTCGTGTAATGGGTCCCAAATTTGGACACCAGGATTTGGGAGAAAGACAAGTCAACCTATATGTGAGTAAATATAGTAGTGCCCAATTCAAAAATTCGATAATAATGAGGTGAACTCTCAAAATCACCATAATGGTAAATTAAAATGCTGTATTTTTACGCCAAATGGCGTAAGCCAAGGAAGCAAGTAGTGCATAAATACAAAAAATGATTTTAAAAACGATGACTTACTGCTCCACGTATGTCAGCAGCGATAATTGCAGTCCAAGCCACATGGGCATCAAACCTTCTCCTGGCTTCAGCCAGAACTTCTGGATCCTTGAAACGAGCCAGGCGGTCAATCACGGTGCTTCGCAACAGTTTAGCCAAGTGACCTTAAAAGATATTTCATATGTTTAGCAGCAACTCTGCCCATTTACAATGTGCTGTCGAAATATTCCAGTACTAAAAACAGGCTTTTAAAGATGCAGTTCAATTTCAAGTAATGACACTGCATTTTCACCTGAAATGACAACGATTGAGTTGCTTGATGGCTTAGTACGATGCTCACTCCAAACTTGCACTGGGGACTTAGCATAGAAAGCAGCATAAGCATACATCTGGAATTCACCTTGGCTGCAAGGCTGCTAATGAAACTACACAGCACAATTCTTGAAAAATGAATGTGCCACCGCTCCATGCCACTGCTGCCTCATAATATTAATGGTAGTATGAAAGAAAAGGAGGTTTCAAGTCGACTCCTAACGGCTTGTACATGAGCAGGAAAAGAGCTTACTTTCATCGGGCTTAGGGTCCCAGCCCAACTTGGAAAAAATCCTGGCCAGGAGCCGGCGTCCATAGACATGCAGAAGCGGTTGCAAATCAGTGTGCGAGAGTAGTTGATTCAGTTTGCCTAGACACGAGTTGATCGAGTTCCACACAGTGTAGTTGTCTTCTTCCACGTATGCTTCCATGAGGCGAAGGATGTCCACAGTAGACTTGTGGCCGCTTTGTACCTGGAATGTGATATGAAGTGGCAAAAAACCATTCTCATCTTGGCTGACTGTGTAAAAGTAGCAAAATAAATAATTTGCCTTTAGTACTTTTTAAAATACCTTTATACAAAGTAGTATCTAGTATCACCTAAAACCACTGGGTTTCTTACCAGTGAAAAGTTACACACTGTTCAGCTTTTTTTATGTATCAGTGAGCCCATTCTTAATGGCAATGGCACTGCATTTCAGATAAAATGAACAACCGTGGATGTGCCACTAAGAGCGAACATTCCTTGCCTCTCCTCCTGAAAGAATGAGGCCCGAAAAAGCAATAAAAAAGCAATGAAGCCGTAGGTTACAGCAGCAGAGAGTGCATTGACGGGCTAAGAGGTCAATGAGTGCAAGTGTGCTTAGCAGCTGGGCAAAGCATCTAAAGTGCAGGAGAAGCGCAGTGGGATGGCTGGTGATCAGCTAATGGTATATATCTGAAAAGTTTGAATAGTACTAGTCATACGGTGTGCCTTGCTGGTCCAGGTGATATGGCATGCGTTGTCTGCCCATTTGCATCTCTACCTTGCAAGCTGCTATCGCATGCTGCTAATGCACGGACAGCAGACAATGCAGGTGCTGTCAACGAGGGATTGAATACGCATGTCCGAACAACATTTTAAATTTCAACAAAAAAATATATATAATGATGAAAGTGCACTGGGAAGAACATACTGAGCTTATTTTTTAAAAAATTCCCTTTTCAAAAAAAAAAAAAAACACCACAAAGCCAACTTCGTGCACGGGCTGGTTTTCCTCTATTGACAAAACATAACCTTTGGACCACTGTAAAAAAAGATGGTTTGCACCCAGCTGTCCTCATATTTTTCTGTCGACACTCTATGTACAGCGTAATGAGGTGATGGGTATGATTTTGCCTTTCAGGATGGGTGCCACTTAAAAAAGTAAAAGCAACACATCTTGACAAATGTTCAAAATATGGAGGGGTATAGATCCTTAAATTTGGAACCTAGAAACCTTACAACTTTGAGATATGATTATGTTTTCTTTAGGCAATATCCATACTCATTTTGGAGGGCCTGGTGGGACCCTTTTCCATGTTTGAAAATGCACTCGATTGCGAGTAATTTTAAAAATAATTTGCAAAAAAATGCTACCTTGAAAACTTTCAGAAATGGTGGTTTAGAACATGCCCGATCACATGCTTAAAAATATGCTGCATTATTTTTGTATTTCTAGATTTGCAGAGTAGCGATTATGACCGTCTCAGTGGGATGGCTGCTACCACTAGAGCAGCAGATTAGAAGGGTCGAGTCCCAACTTGAAATGACTATAAGTGGTCAATGAGCACGAAAAAATTTCAATTTGCCTAAGAGGTCCGAAGTACTATAATTTTCACGCAAATATTCACTTATATTTGCAAATATTGTTACCTCACCAAGGTCTGAATTTTAAAAGGTGATGTGCTTGTATTGTAGCAACACTAACAAAAAAAAAAAAAAACCTCGACATAAGCTTTTGACGAAAGGTGTCCTCTAGATCCACTTTTTAATAGTTTATGCACACAAAGCCGACTTCTCGGACCGGAAGACACTGTTCAGGCAGACGTCTTTTCAGCCAAACAATGTAAAGATCCTGGATACTGCAAAAGTTTTTCTGATAGTACAAAATTTTTTTTTATGCCCCCTGAAATAATCTGCACAGTACATGCACAGGGAGTCTCAGATTCCTTGTCAATACTGATGGGGGTCTCAGAGAGCTCCCTGGCTTTAAGCTCTGATTTTGACTGAGGGCATAATTATTTTGCAACGTTCATCACTAGCACCAAGAGTACCTTAAGAGCTGCATGCATGGAATGAAGCAATCATGAGACCAAGCAAAGATAACAGGCAAGACAGAGGGTTGCAAGCAACTGACAGATTTTCTGACTTGCTGGTATAAGTGTGGATAACCAAATTAAATCATTCACACAGATATACCACTTTACTGGAATATGCAATGATTTACTCAGGAGCAGAGTTCACCAGTGACCATGTGTTTGATGGTCTTTGGGTGAAGATGCCCTTTTAGTATATAAAAAAAATCCATTGTAATTTACTCGAACTGCTAGAACTGACCACTACGCTGAAATCCAGAGGGCACACTAGGGTCATGCAGTGCACTGAAAAGCTTGCAGCCCTGTGCAGCAAAGTGAGCGACACTTCATCATAGTTGCCAACTTTGAGACTGTGTCTGCAACCAAATAAGGCCACATGGTCACACAAGCCAGACACGGGCATCACACCCTGAGCACAGCAGCTAGTTTCTAACATCACCTTCGTGTGTCTACAGCACATCACTCCCACTTTTTCTGACAAACGTGGTACTCTGCACAACAAAGGAAAAAAAATGAGCTCTAATTAAGCTACATCAATGGAGTTATCACGATTTGTGGAAAATTCCCATGCAGTGCCTTATTTCTTTTGGTGCCAGTGTGCCAGACAACACTTAAATTCAAAACACCTACACTATGGCACCACAAGGTGGTAGAGAAACCACTCAAAAGGAAAAAAAAAAGAAAGAAAAGCAAGCAAACAAAAATAATGAACTTACAAGAGCAAATAAGTCACTTTGAAGGCCCAGCCTGTCCAAAGGCGGCAAGATCTTGTTTTCCACTGCTGGGATCAGCTGGCTGAGCATTTCAGAACTGTACAAGGTCCTGTAGCAGCCAACAGTTCCAACGTTGACCTGAGCAGGTTCAGAATTACATCCACAGACTGCTAAGACAGCCCTGAATGACAGTGGTCCTTTTTTCTGGATTCGCATGCAGTCTGCATGATCCATAAACATGAACTAAGGCTTAAAAAAATAAGGCCATCAATTTTATTTTCATGAACGCTAAAGATTTGTTTATTGACAACATTGCAGTACACCTATAAGTAGTAGTTACTGGCCTTTGTTGAATTCACAAGAGTCATTTTTTCTTTTAAAAAGAATATATGAAGGGTGATGCATGTGAACAAGACTACAAGAAATTGCCATTAGATCCATCCATCATAAAGTGTAGTTAATTACACTGCTTTTCAGGGCAGCTTTCCATTTCTGCAGGTTCTCCACCATTGCCAACAAAAGTAGAAGGGAAGGTGAAGCACGGCACATCAATGAGCACTCAGCCATGGTACCACATGTTACCCTCACTTGTTTGCAGCCTTTCCATTACTGCCCAGAAAATGGAGGGTACATTAAGTTACCTAGTTGAAAGTGCTGCATTCAGATTTAAATATACTGCATGACCATCAAGGTGCCGATATCATAAACACTGAGGCTTCAACTAAACAGAATTGTTTTATTGACAGCTTAACGACTAGGGCAAAACTAGCTAGTGCACTGATTAATGTTGCCTGAGGGTAAGAGAGCAATGAAAAAAGTACTAGTAGCAGCAGCATACACGTCAAGTACCACTCCAATCATTCGATTCCCCATCAGGACATTACCTCCACCTTGTCTTGGACAAACACTACATATTATTACACATTCTGGTACAAGCTAGTACAGGGCCATCTCGTACACAATTTAGATGGTACTTCTTGAATCTGTACAACCACAGTTCTACTTCAAGAGTTGTTTCCGTTGTTCGTCCTGTGCACAGCTTTACTCTTTTTGCTCCAACTTCAGAAGAATTGTCCAGAAGAAGAAAGTCTACAGGCTAGATTTTACAAGCACAATACCTCACCTTTGTTCTCACTGAAAGGTAGTATGCATTTCCAAAGCCTAGCTCAAATTCCAGCCAATCTGACTATACCCCTTGGTGTGCTAAAGGACAAAGGAGAATTTCACCCAATAATTATTCTCACTAAAAACTGATTCCGTGGCTCCTTATGAATATGCTGACACATGTGCGGAAAAATTGGATTTAAAAATCTTTCCACCAGTCGATTCAAACTCGTGATGTCCTTAACAAAAAGGATGGGTTTCCACCATTTTGAAGAGAATGACAGTGTAGTGTAAACTCTAGGATCCGCAGAAAAAATCTGTGTCGACATACGCATTTTACTTGTAAAATTGGCCAGGGGAGGTGACACCTGTATTTCGTTTCTTGGTCTTTTCTAGCTTACAAAAGCTCCCATTTTCGGTGCGAGTGGTTTCTTTGTGATTTCTAACGCAGTACCCTATCGATATAGGCAGATTTCTATTTGTCCTCAGTCCCCGTTTAAAATATGATCTCAGTAATTTTGC
Organism: Amblyomma americanum; assembly: GCF_052857255.1. Lineage (NCBI taxonomy): Eukaryota > Metazoa > Arthropoda > Arachnida > Ixodida > Ixodidae > Amblyomma > Amblyomma americanum. The sequence continues at coordinate 83,093,281 of NC_135497.1, read as the reverse complement.
TGAGACACTTAAATTGTCTGTAATGTGTACTGCCTGTGGTGTGGAACGATACCAGGCTCTGAACCAGATGCTTGAACAGCAACCAACAAACAGTAAAACCTCGTTAATTCAAATTTCAAGAGACCGCAAAAAATGTTAGAATTATCAATGACCTCAAAAAACTGACAACTACTACTTGTATCATGGAAAACTGTGAAAGATTTAGCAATGATCGACTGCTTTTAAGATGAGAATAATGCGACAATAAGTATTTTTCACATTTCCATCAACGTCTTACTGCATGTACACTATTGGAAGCGTCGAAGCAGAACTGCTCAAAAATGAAAAGGGACTCCCCAGCATCCTTCACGGCACTAAGCAGTAGCTGTGGAGCCCCCTTTGCCATGGCCGCCTGGATCAGACGCGGCCGTGGTTCATAGTACAGTGAAAGCTCGTTAATTTGAACCTCGATAATTCGATTTTTCGGACAATTCGAACTACACTACTTGGTCCGGCCAAGTTCCATAGAGATCTGTGTATATAAAGAGCCCGTTAATTCGAAAGCAAGTTGGTTCCGATATGGATAATTCGAACTATGCGCTGCCGCGTCTGGGCGGCTTTGCACAGAGCACGTGGGCAAAAAAAAAAATAAAGCACTTCCGCATAGTTAGAGGCTGTGCTCGTCCTAAACGGGGACAGAAGATGGAACCAGATAAAACCGTGGATGAGTGGGTAAAGCCTAAATAGCGTCATCACTGGCGCGGCGACCGACGGCGCCGGAGGGTAGGGGTTGGCAGCCGCGGTGGCAGCTGCCTACCCTCATTTCCGCGCAGCCTCCGAAGCTCAAAACTAAATACTCGTTAATTCGAGCCCTGTTAATTCGGAAATACAGATAAGTACTGTCGGCACAGTCCCAGCCAACGCCCATGAAAGGCTATGACTTTGGACGGGCGCTACAAATTACGAGCGAAAAACTTTTTTTTTTATCTGCGAGTGTCAATTATCCTTCCACCCATCAGTCGCCAATGGAAGCACGCGATCAGCCGCGATTATGACGCTGGCTTTTAGTATCGCCTGGCCAGCGCCTCCTCTATTTTCGGCCTGGCGGTCAGCCGCTGGCCGAAAGCGGAAAATGTGGGCTATCAACGTGGGCCTCTTCTACAACATGGCCACGCCTGCCGAAGCGGCCTCTCGCTTCACCACGACCTCATCGTTGCCGCTACACTGTGCTTCATGCTCACGGCAAACAAAAGTCGCATGAAGCTTTCGCTTTGGCTGAAGATGCCCGCAGCACAAAATTTTAGCGATGAAACGCGCCATATTGTCACAATGCTCCTGGGTTTTCGAAGCTGCTAGGCTTAGCCACTACGCGTTGGTTTACGTCAGGAAGCGCGGGAGGTTCAAACAGGTTAATTATTTTGGTTCAGAAAAGGGTCACAAAGAATAATTCGTCCTCTCTGCCGCCAGTGAATAAATAATAGCTTAATTGTAAATGCACAGCTGTTCTTTTCACCATTTTGCTAAGCATATGGAACCATATCATTCTAAATCCTGGCAGCACCGGTCTGGCGGCAGCCGCCCGTTTTCCACCGCTTGCGGTGCTGCATGGCGGCGGTGCATCGACTTTCTGCCGCGCAAGTTCGCTCCATGTGGGTCACCCTTAAGGCGAACGTACTGAAAACAAGGCTTGCACAACCGGACAAGCGCTGGCACTCTACAAAGTTCGCTTCTGCCCCTTGCTAGAGCTAACGTCAAAAGGTAAACACACCGTGATGTTACCACTGAATAGCATTTTGGCGCACTGCCAAGAAATGCATTGTGGACGGTGACGGTGCGAAACGGAGGGAAGCATTAACGACTGACGCTTTTTTTTTTTCAAATTCTTAGGCAAAAATCTGGGTTGGGTTTGTTCATTATACGAGTGGGTTCATTGCGCGAGTAAATACGGTACATATACCACAATCAAATGGTTCTTGTCAGTTTTTTCGAGGCCATTCGATAATTCGAACTTTTTTCCTGGCCCCGTGAAGTTCGAATTAATGAGCTTTTATTGTACAAACAGCGAATGGCACATGACAAGCGTGCAGTTTCAGCAAAATGGAAGAACCACGCGAATGACAGCAAGGGAAATGCACAGTGATGCCAGTCAGTGACCGAAACGGTATGCAGCTGGGCTCGGATGGCTGGCTGACATGAGGCCAATAGCTGCCGTCGCCATGGACTGGCGTGATGCTCAGAAAAGTGAAACCGAAAATATGCGGTTGGACAATTCTCAGAGACATGGCCGTCCATTTTCCATTATGCCTGCCATTGCGTGCACATCAGAGGGGGCACAGGCGAGTGAGCAACATGCAATTCAGGTTTGAGTAGGGTTATTGTGACACCCACTTGCCGTGCCAGTCATTCCTAGACACTGCCTCTTTTTGGGAACCGTTCGAATTAACCAGTGCGAGATGTGTAGCATCCGAAGTAGTGAGCATCCCACACCATAGACTTACACTGGCACTGGGCGGGGTCGCCGTCAGCAGTTACAATTGCCCGAATTTCGGAATTAACGAAGGTTGAATTAACAAGCTTTAGCTGTAAATTTCGTATGCACCCTTTAACGTCAATTTTGGATGAACTAATTTCATTTGCATGTCCAAATTAGGTTAAAGTGACAGAAGCCAAGTGTACTGTGGCATAGCATGCCACTCTCCAGAGGCGGTTTTGTTCTCGGCACCTCATAAACAGTAGCAAAAAGTCTTGTAGTATTGAAAGACCTCATAGTTAAAAATGTGATCTCAATCACCAAATATAAGTCGACTCCCCAACTCAACTGGCCCAAACTTCCCAGCCCCCAAAAAATTGACTCCCAATATAAGTCAACATTCCCCCCATAGCTGTCACACATGGTCAAGCTGCATGCAGCCAGTTTGAAGCACTTTCTTTTTCTGCACTACTGCTAAACCAGGACTCAAATCACCAACTGCAACTTAAGCCAGAAAAAAAGGTTTCAGGTTCCATGCCCATTTAAGAATAAGAAATACAAATTAGCAAAACTACATCACATACATCAGGTGCTATAGTAATGCTGAACCCCTGAGGTAAATCGTGGAGAACTTCACAGTTATGACCCTGTCACATGGGCATGGCTGAACTCCTTTCAACTCCCTTCAACTAAGGTAGTCTTTATCCCAAGGGAGAAAGATGCATGCCATGTCATACAGCAGTCCTTAAGGAAAGGAGGTTTAAATCTCATCTTTACAAGCAATTACACTAGCTTTATCGCATAAAATAAGTATTCCAGCTCGGTTACTTATGGTTTACTCTAGTGACTGCACTATGCTCTCATCCTAGGCACTTGACGGCCTGCCATTTCGTTTGTTTGATCACGCATGCTCACACCTCACATGTGTAGCCATGTAGCAATTCTCCACGCCATGTAGTGCTATACGATGGACGACGCATGTGAGCAACCCGCACAACCTCCAATAGCGAAGTGTTAGAGCGGAAAATTAGCAGTCTCAATTCATTGCACAGGCATTGCACAATGTAGTGCATGGTGTCCAGCACAGCGGACAAAAGCGCTTTGCTGACAACATATTCGCCCTTTTTGCAAAAATATTTTCTTCACGTGACAAATGCACTTTGTGTTTATGTGTTCGTATTGAATGAACACTGCCCGATGGGATCCTCTGAGAAGCTTATTACAGGCCGCGTGACACAGCGACATCATCTTTGAGGCGAAACTCCCTTGCATTCATTTAGATCAAGGAAGCTCAAGGGAGTTCACAGTCAGCTCTGTGACTGAGGTATTATGCTGCCTCAGTAGTCCTTTTTAATGCGAGATGCAACATTCAGGTTTTCCTAACAGGCTTCACAATACACTTGGCAAATGTTACATCAGGTAATGTCACATAATTGCAATCAGCAATGCAAGATGGCCCAAAATATGCACATTTGCGAAAGAATACATATGCTCCAGAAATCTAGCCTTTTCAAATACAGCCTGCTGCAATTGAGTTGGGGCATTAAGCAGAATTATCAAAATGTGCACCCATCCCTCCATTGTTTTGAAGCTCGTAACCATTCTACAAACAGCTCCACTTTGTGCCAGTGCAATAATGTGATAGTACATGCAGGATGCTCATGTTATTACCTTAACCCATTCAGCAGAGGAAACACCCTCCAGCACCACTACTGATGATGCAGAATCAAGAAGGAACTGCTTTGCAATTGTTGTGGGTGCTTTTGAGGTTGTAATGCTGATAGGGACCATCCAGAGAAAGCCATCCTCTGAAAAAAGCAAAATTCGGTTTGTTTCAGTCTGTGCACAGAGGGGGCATGTGGTACAGCCTAAAGGCTGATGAGACACATACTTGTAGCTTTCCCATCAGCATTGAATTTCTCCTGAGAAAACATCAACACCCGGTTCTCACCATCCTGGCGACTTGTCACCTGCAAATGAATTTGGTGCCCTGGTAGCATTGCCCTGTAAAATCATCAGATCCAAGACACCTCTGTTCTCGCTTTTTACTCACTGATATCACAGGGTAGCCTTTCTGTTTCACCCATGTGTTCATAATAGCCTCCACAGGGACTTGACACACTTCTGCCAAGGAATGCCACAGGTCCTCCGTAGTAGTGTTGCCATATTTGTACTTACTCAAGTACACGTTCATGCCTTCCCTGAATTTCTAAATAAAACAGAAAACATTTTGTACCTTCTGAATAGACACACACAAAACAAAAATGCTTAAAGGTGAGCAGGCACCTAATTCAAGCAACTACACAAGTAGACCTGTTAAGATGGAGCTGACTATGCCCCCAACAAAGGTACACTGGACTCAAACTGTGCGACCATTTGGTCAGTTCACCCTATTGGGCAAGAGGCCATCTCTCGGCAGTACCCGCATGACGATGGACAGAAGATCATGTGTGCTGCTCTGCAATGCATCTCAGGGCATTTGGTTTTCACGTTTATGGCTTCGTGCTCCTATTTACAGGACATCCGAGCAGTTAAATCGACTTATCCAGCGACAAAGCATCTCAATGAGTGAATGCGGTGTGAAACACAGTGAGCAGAGTTTTATCTGTCGCTAAAACAGTGCAGCAATCAACATTCTGCACCAATCATTCAGTGCATTGCCACCATTATGGACAGCACCGAAGCGGCTACGAGGTGCACTGTCACCAGGTCAAAGAATTTCTGCGTTCATGGCGAGGAGCTGTGCAGGACTCATAGTCACACCAATGCAGTTCGAATCAAATCAAATCGGGCCAGTCGGTTTCGTTTTGCTCTGATGTATGCGGCGCCATTTGACTGCATCCTTGTACTAGTACTAAGTGGCAAGGTAGCGACAGTGTTGTACGCGTTACCAAAAAAAATAACTAAATACCCTACTCGTTACGCAAAAAAAAGGAACACGTTACTTCCCTACGTTAGCTACAAAAAAGGTCACGCGCTGCGGTTACTAAAAAAAAGTACCGCACGTTACTCCGCCGTTACTTCATGACCATAAATTTTAACTAGTGTGTCTTCACTGCAAGAACCCACGATAACAATTTTATAAAGCTCATCTTTCACATAAAACTTGTAGCCCAAAAAACGATTTTACGCGAAATCCTGATTTAACGACAATACTTTACACAAATGAGTGGCAGCTTAGCAATGTTATAGTGGCCTAAAGTTGCCTGTAGAGTTACATGTGATGGCTTCTAACTCTGTGGCACATGGTGAAGCCATTTTCTGAATGTGACATTAAACATAAACTGACACTTCATCATCAATTTTGACTTCACAAAGAAAACATCGCTGAACTCTCAACAAAATTACAGTAATTCTGCAAAATTTGACACTCCAAAATTCTCGGCATGCTTCCACTCTTTAGAGTGTTGTGTGTGTGAGTGGTTTGGGAAGGTCATGATAGATTAAAGCAACTGTGTGAATGAGTGTTCGTGCATGTTTTTCGTGCTTTATGGGCATTATGTCTTTTTTTTTTTAGTTGGGTGCGTCGTCAAGGGCAGGTGTTTTCTGGCAGGCATGTGAGCCGCAACAAGGGTCATCGAGAGCACCTGTACATTTTGTTTATATTTGCAATGCCACTTTAGGTGCTCTGCGGTTTTTTTTCTAAAAAAAGGGGGGGGGGGGGGGGGGGGCAGAGTGGGGGACAATTGGAATAAAAAGTACCTAGCAACGTGACACCTCACGTTATCGAAACATGTTAACGTAAGTATGTTACCCATTACAGTTCCCAAATGGTATCGAGTATGTTACTAAGTTACCGAAAAAAGTAACGCGCTACCGGTAACGCCGTTACTTGTAATGCTTTACTGCCAACACTAAGTAGTGGGAATGATACCAGGACTTGGACAACACAGAGCAATCTTTAAATGCTTAAACTATGGAGGTGTGTTTCAGCCAGCTAGCTCCTTTGGCGTCAGCTTATACTTAGTAGACAGTTTAGCCACAACTCCATGAGCGTAATCTTGCTCACCAACCTGGTTGCTGCACACACAACAATGTGAACTCTCTTTTTTGCTCATTCTTAGCGTGAATAACTACAGTCAAACCCAGATATATCGAACTCGCATATTTTGAATGCTTGGCTATATCGAACGCACAGATTGTCCCCTTGAAAATACTACGCAAAAGTATAGGACAGTTGCGCAGTATATCGAACTCCAGTTTCTCTGGCCGTTCGATATTTCGAATGCTGCGTCGAGCCCCTGGGAGATGCGCTTCCCCAAAGACACCCGCATCTCCGGTCGCACAACATGCGGCACGGAGGTGAGAGGCGACGTTTGCAAGCCATGCCTCCTTGGGAAAGAGAGAAAACCAATCGTAAGTGAGGACAGCGCCTCCTCACTGGTGACTGAGGTAGACGAGAGAACTGGAAAGAGCCAGGTGTGGCCTCCGCGATGGAGTGCCGCCGGAGCCGATCGCGAAGGCCACGAGCCAGGCGGTGGTTGCGCCCGCAGCGCCCCATGACTGGTAACGCACATTTCCGCTGAGTTTTCTCTATAGGACAGTTGCGTAGTATATCGAACTCCAGTTTTGCAGGCCGTTCGATATTTCAAATGCCGCGCCGGGCCCCTGGGAGGTGCGCTTTCCCCAAAGACACTCGCATCTGTTCATTTCCCTTCGTGTCTCCTCGACCGAGGCTAGTCGACTCAATCGGCCGGTGCGGGGCCTGTAGCATTTTTCTTGTGCGTGTCTTTGTTTCAATGTGCTGAATGCAGCGTGTGTGACTGCTGTCATCTAGTGAGCTATGGCATCTACGGGCACAAAAAAGAGAAAGAATCTGGACTTCGCAACAAAGCTTGAGGTGATCCGGCACGTCGAGAATGGCGAAAAGAAGTCCTTCGTGGCACACGCATTCGGCATTCTGCGCAGCATTCTAAGTATGCTGTTCAAAAACAAGCAGGACATCATGCTTAAAGCAGGTGAGTAAAATAGCTTGGGAGCATGTCATGCGCGCCCTGCTGCTTTCGACAAAGTTGAGAAGGCGCTGTATGTGTGGTTTCTCAAAATCCGAGCGAAAAACACCTCTGTGGATGGTCCCATGTTATTGGAGAAGGACAAATAGTTTGCCACGGCTCTTGGCGAAGAGAACTTTTACGGTGGCACTAGGTGGCTGAAAAGGTTTAAAAGCCGTCACGGCACTGTGGAAAATGCCATTTCAGGCGAAAGTGGGGCTGTCAGCAGCCAGGAGATGCAGCAGTGGCTTTCAGAGGAGCGGCCAAAGATCACTGCAAGGTTTTCGCCTGCCGAACTCTTCAATGCAGACGAGACTGGCCTCTTTTGGCAAATGCTGCCGAATAAGACACTCGATCTCTGTGGAACCTCATGTCACGGCGAGAAAATGAGCAGAGTGCGTGTGACGGTTATGCTTGCGGCAAACATGGATGGCTTGTGCAAGCTGTGTTCGTTTATCGGAAAGAGCACGTCTCTGCGCTGCTTCAAGAATTGCAAGCAGCTTCCCGTCCACTACGGCTGTAATAGAAAGGCCTGGATGACACGCCAACCAATAGCTGCAGGCTTGGGACGCCGAGTTGGGCAGGTCGGCCCGCCGAGTATGCCTTTTGATAGACAACTGCTCGGCCCATCAAACGACTTGCAAGCTGCAGAACATTGAACTCAAGTTTCTGCCGCCGAACACCACAGTGAGGCTGCAGCCCATGGACCAGGGTATCAAAGGCTTGTAAGGTAGGCTACAGAAGACGTGACCAGGGTATCAAAGGCTTGTAAGGTAGGCTACAGAAGACGACTTGTTCAGCGCCTTCTTATAAACCTCCGCATGAGAACTGATCTCAAGATTGACCTGCTCGGCACCATCCAGATGATTACCAGCACTTGCAACGACGTAAAACAGGCCACTGTAGCCAACTGTTTCGGCAAGGCAGGCCTTGAAGTGGCTGGACATGAATGTCCTGAAGCTTTGGATGACAATGATGAATGCTTGGAGGACGCGTTTTGCGACTTGTCCCATTTTCCTGGCGTCATCCCGTCGGAACTTACTGCTAAGGACTTCATCAACATTGACAGCGAAGTTCAGGCTGTAGCTGACCTCGCTGACGAGGACATTGTGGCCGGAATAGCTGGCGCCCAAGAAGGCGATTCCAGCGATGACGAGGACAACTGTGTTCCAGAAGAGATGCGCCCGTGCACAGCCGCTGAACTGGCATCAGCGTTTAGCCTCATTTGGCGTCGTCGTGGCGAAATGGAAGGTACCGGGCTGTCGCACCTGACAGTCTAAAGAAAATTAAGACTAGTGTTTTCAACTTCTGCCAAGCAATGCTTTGTTGGCTTCACCTTCGGAGGCGTTGGTTTACTTCCTTGAAACAATTGTTTCTTAGCTGGAAGCGCAGTCCCGTCCTGCGTGACGTCATAGTGGCTTTGCCTGTCGCTGTGCACTGCAGAGAAGCCTGAACGCCAATGCTGCTTTATTCTGCGATTACACCACCATTTCAAATCCTAGCACAAAAACACTTCACATTCTTTGCTTGCAAGTTTCACATATTCAACCGCTTTAAACTCGTTGTATTCTAAAACCTCTTCACTTGCCCTTTAATGCTTAGTGTAATAAATGCTCCCTTGGCAATTATCACTTCAAGGCCATTTCATGTATTCTTTTCATGAATGATATATTTGGACACACCTAACATGCTCATATATCCCTTTCTGGGGCGCTTCTGCCTAGACAGATTTTTATGGTCCCTTAAAAGTTTATCTTACAGGGAGTCTATTGCGCACACTGGAAGATGATGACGATGAGGATTATGGATTTTTATGGCGCAAGGGCATTTATGGCCAAAGAGCACCATGGGACAAGGTCATTTCGAATACTCAAGGTGGGGTCAAAGATCCATTTTCCAAGCATTTCACCCTTGATAAGCCGAGCGCCAGGCCAGGGGAGCTTGTATCCATTGTATCACCGGTGGGTACCCGGCGGCACTGAGGATCGAATCCCGCACCTCCCGCATGCGAGGCGGATGCTCAACCACTTGGCCACAGTTGCAGTATCACACTGGAAGATGCACTAAACTCTGACAATTTTCTGTACCCAAAGGCTGGTATGCATTGGTAGTCGCCTGTTCCTATTTATTCTGCAGCACAATTCTAGAAGGCCCTCAAACCAAACAAGACAAACAAGATTAACTTACCGTATTTATTTGAATCTAGGCCGATAGTTTTTTTTTCAAATAATCATATTCCAAACTCCAGGGTCGGCTTAGATTCGAGGATTTTAAAAAATGCACCAGTTTTTCATTGAAACAGCTAAATATGGTGCATAGATAGCGCCATCTATAAAAGTCAGAATGGCAGCAGCCACTAGCCGTGCCAGTAGCCAACCGTACACAAGCGAGGTCGCCATTTTGACCTGTGTCGTGGTGGTCGTATCTGTGTGCGGCGTGGTGTTATCGCGATGGCACCAAGCAGGAGATGCCACTACAGTGCCGCTTTCAAGCGAAAAGTTGTGATAGCTGCAGAGGCATCACCGAACCTTCAAGCCAGACGGGACTTCAGCGTCGACGAGAAAAAACATCCGTCGTTAGAGGGGACGACAGCAGCAGCTTTTTGCATGCGCCGCAATGAGGATGGCATTTAGCGGACCAGAGAAAGGCCGTCACCACGAAGTGGAGACAGGTTTGGCCGACTTTGTTCGGACGCAGAGAGCAGCTGCCCTTCCAGTGACAACAGAAGTGCTCCAAGCAAAAGCTAGGGAACTTTCGAGGGAGCGAGGCCTAACGCCAAAGGATTTCAAAGCCAGCCGGGGCTGGCTTCAGAAATTCATGAAGCGCTTCGGCTTCAGCCTCAGACGTCGCACTTCAATCACCCAGAAGCTGCCAAGCAATTTCAAAGAAAAGCTGATAGCTTTTCAACGCTATGTGCTGCAAAAGAGAGAAGTGGCAGGCTACAACCTTGGGCAAATCGGCAACGTCGACCAGACGGCTCTGTATTTTGATATGCCAGTGGAGTACACCGTGAATGAAAAGGGTGCCAAGGAGGTGAAGGTGCGCTCTGCGGGCTACGAGAAGTAGCACATAACTGTGATGCTGTGCTACACAGCTGATGGACATAAACTCCCTCCTTATATGATAAAAGGAAGACACTGCCTGCTCGAGAAACTTTCCCAAGAAATGTCATTGTGCAGGCAAATGAGAACGGGTGGATGACGGGTGCGATGGTGGAAGAGTTGGTTAAGATTGTGTGGCGACGGCGTCCAGGAGCCCTTTTGACAAAGAACTCGCTCCTTGTCGTCAACTCTTACCGTGGGCACTTGACCGACAACGTGAAGGGTGCGCTCGCCCAAGCGAACACTGACCTCGCTGTCATACCGGGCGGCATGACCAGCCAGTTGCAGCCACTTGTCTGCATCAACAAACCTTTCAAGATCGTCTGCGGAAATATTACACGGACTCGGTAACTGACGAAGACCACATGCTAACGGCAACGGGCTGCATCAAATGTGCATCGCTATTGCAGCTGGCGGGCTGGGTAGCTGCAGCGTGGGACGACATCCCGGGTACTTTGATCGTGCGCGCCTTTAAGAAGTGCAGCATATCTAATGTGCTTGACGGTACCGAAGATGGTGCACTGTTTGAAGGTGACAGTGACAAGGAACATAGCGACGAGTCTAGCAGCGACGACGACGCTGAATGAGCTCTGCACGTTCAGATTCAATAAGTGCTGTTTGCATCTTGTGAACGCTGTCCTCGCTTTTTTTTTGTTCGGCCTACATTCGAGGTAACATTTTTTTTTTGTTGGCTTTGGACTTAAGGGGGTCGACTTAGAATCGGGGTCGGCCTAGATTCGAGTAAATACGGTAATATGTCTTGCTTCTCTTAAGTCCTACTGCACATAAAGGGAAGTTGGCATGGTCAAACAAGAAAATAATATCAATATAAGGCACAATTTAGCATTACAACTGATGCTGAAATGAACTTACATCATCACCAATGTAGCTGTGAAGCATCCTGATAATTGATGCACCTTTGTGGTAGGAAATATCATCAAAGATTTCATCTATCTCACTGGGATGCCGCACAGGCACCTGTAAAAGACGAGCTTGGGTCAGACTTCCATTGAATTAAATGAAAAAGCCAAGGGCTCCAATATATCACCTCTATGGGATGGCTGTTCTGCAGAGCATCCAGTTCCATGGCCTGTGCATAGCAGTCAGTGACAAACTGAGTCCAAATGTGGTACTTTGGGAACAGATAATCAACGCAGAGGAACTCAATGAATGAAGCAAAGCCTTCGTTCAGCCACAAATGTGTCCACCATTCCTTAAAAAAAAGAAAAAGGGGTATCTCGTAAAAGTCTGTTTGCTTTTCACACGATTGCAACATTTCACGCTGCATTTCACAATGGCATCTTGGAAGCAGGATAGCAGGCTCTTTGATGGTTGCACAGAGCACGTAGCAATATGGACAATCGAAGCATAGATTTCAGGGCAAAAAAATTTCACCATGCTAACCTCACGACAGCCCCGCTGTTGGAAGCAGGACGATCGCTCCTCACACAATGTTGGGATCGCACAAGCAGTACTCGACTCCCTTAAAATGAAAGTAATAGTGGCTGCCGAAAGCATTGGTACCGTGTCAAGTGCTGCTGTATGGCCTGGATGAGGTAGGGAGGACCTGATATTAATGTTGCCGGATGGCTGTAACAGCCCTCTCCACCCACCTACTGCAGCTGTGTTTGAAAAAAACATGGCGTTACAAGTACACGCACAAAAAGATGAAGAGACGAAGGACAGCCACGTGTACTCGAAGCACCATTTATTTTTCAGAAATGCAAAACCAACTAGCCCGGCAACATATATTACTGAAGTACACTGCAGTTGGATTGTGGATGCTTGGATCCACACTCCCGAGGAGTAGGAGTGTGCGAATATCCGGAAATTTCGAATACCGAATCAGATATTCAAATAAATCAAATAGCATATGTTTAAGATTCTTTTAAATGAGTCGAATATGTCCCAAAGTTTTTGAATGATTTTATAATAAATGGTGTGTAGTTCGAATACGGCCTACTATATTTTTTTTGACAACTATTCCACAAACAGCTAGAAACCATTCATGCCGCATGTCATGCTGCTGCGATCGGTATGCGCAGGATGAAAGGTTCAGCACCGCTGTGTGGCTCCTTCCAGTGGGGGTGTTCATTCATGGCCTCAGAGATTCGACAATGCAGCAGGGCCTAAACAGGTTTAGCAAACGGCCTTAAAAAGTCTGACCTCAGAGGCCATGCCCCATACGTAGCTATCATTTGTCTTGCGCACCGAGATGTGGCGCTAGTTTATTATCTTCTGTTATCTACAGCAAAATTACTATTCCTATGCACTTAACTTGACAATGATAAAGTTAATACACTGATCTCGTGTAGTGACCCTGAAATGAAGATCAGTGTTGTGTCTTAACAGATACAGCTATATCACTTCGCTGTTTCTTACTTCACTGTGTTTCGCACTTTGCTGTTCCTCACAATTTCTCACTGAATATTCGCACAAGTAGTGAATATTTGTAAATATATTCTACTCATATACGATTTGGTTCTCTTAACTATTTGATACGTATTCAATTCGGCTTTTAGCCAAACTATTCGTATTCGATTCAATAGGAAAGTTACAGTATTCATATTCGATTCGGTTTGGAAAAAGTACTATTCGCACATCCTTACCGAAGAAAGTACCCACAACGACAATGATGACCACTAAAGCATGAAATGTAGTGTAAATAAATGCTTTCGGTGAGCTTTCCTTATTCACATAATATGGTGACGAAAACTTTTTTTTCCAATTTCTGCTATCTAAATTAGAGCTCCCGCTATATGCTGGTCTGTAATATATGAAAGTTTTCACGGTAATTTTTGCATTCCTTCGCGAATCATATGCCGTTTACGAAAAAAAAAAGGCCCCGTGAATTATTTTTATCACCACAATGTTTTCTATTTGCAGCTAGGAGCGGAAAGTGAGGTGGCATCTGCGCATGGCAAGTTGTTTTCCTGAAGCGAATGTGTTGTTGTTTCTACAAACGGCTTTGTACGTTTCTGGTGGCTGGGTGCTTAAAAATCAGTGTTTTTTCTTTTTATCCACTTCTCAACTCTTGCTAAATTGTGCGGCACCATGTAGCACGAGTCACACACCTGCTTTTGCAGTGTCGGAGAGAAGAGAGGAGCACTAAAGGGCCTGCCACATCTGCGTCATCAAATATTCTTAAAATGCAATTTCAGCCGAATCCTTGAAATATTGAGCTTGCAAAAAATAAGCAGTTTACAGTGTATAAACCATGAAACTTCTAACACTAACAGCGAAAAGAATGAGCACAATTTGAGTAATACAGTGAACAGCGTACAGTGAAAGCTCCTTAATTCGAACCTCGATAATTCGAATTTTCGGATAATTCGAACTGCACTACTTGGTCTGGCCAAGCTCCACAGAGATCTGTGTATAAAAAGGCCGGTAATTAGAAAGCGAGTTGGTTCCGCTATGGATAATTCGAACTATGTGCCGATGCGTCTGGGCGGCTTGGCACACAGCATGTGGCCAAAAAAAAAAACACCTCCGCATAGTTAGATGCTGCGCACATCCTAAACGGGGACAGAAGATGGAACCAAATAAAACCGTGGAAGAGTGGGTAAAGCCTAAATGGCGCCATCCACGGCGCGGTGGCCGGCGGCGCCAGAGGGTAGGGGTTAGCGGCCACTGTGGCGGCTGCCTACCCTCTTTTCCGCGCAGCCTCTGAAACTGGCAACTAAACACTCGTTATTTCGAGCCCTGTTAATTCGGAAATATGGATAAGTACTGTCGGCGCGGTCCCAGCCAACACCCATGAAAGGCTATGACCTTCAGACGGGCGCTACAAATTACGTGCGAAAAACTTTTTTTCTCTTTGCGAGTGTCATCCATCCTTCCACCCATCAAACGGAAGCATGCGGTTAGCCGCGATCATGAAGCCGGCTTTTAGCATCGTTCGTTGCAAAAGGCGTTTGTTGCTATAGCAAGTTCCAATGATTGAGTGGCAGTAGACGGCGTCCGCCCCAATCGCCCATGGCACGATAAAGGGCGACCCACATGGAGCGTTTTTCTTGCGGAAAACTACCGTCCGGCTGCCGGGCGGCCTTTCGCCGCAGATCAAGCCGGGCTAGATATGTCCACCCGGCGGTCAGCCGCTGGCCGGAAGCGGCCAACGTGGGCTATCAGCGCGGACCAATTAAGGCGTGACCACTTCTGACTTCCGCCCGCTTCTATAACATGGCCACGCCTGCCGAAGCGGCCTCTCGCTTCACCACGAACTCGTCGTTGCCGCTACACTGTGCCTCATGTTCACGGCAAACTAAAGTCGCAAGGAGCTTTCGCTTTGCCTGAAGATGCCCGCAGCACAAGATTTTAGCGATGAAACGCGCCAGATTTTCAGAATGCTTCTGGATTTTCCAAGCTGCTAGGCTTAGCCACTACGCGTCGGTTGACGTCAGCAATCGCGGGAGGTTCAAACAGGTTAATTATTTTGGTTCAGAAAGGGGTCACAAAGAATAATTCGCCCTCTTTGTCGTCATTGAATAAATAATTGCTTAACTGTAAATGCACAGCTGTTCTTTTCAGCATTTTACTAAGCATATGGAATCACGCCGTTTCTAAATCCTGTGGCAGCCAACCGGTTCCACCGGTTCCGCTGCGCAGCTGAAAAAGGCTTGCACAACCGGAGTTCGCTTCTCCCCATTGCTAGAGCTCGGTGCAGCATCATGGCGCACTGCCAAGAAATGCATTGTGAACCGTGATGTGATGTTGGAAACGAGGGAAGGGTTAACGACTGACGCTTTTTTTTTTTTCATATTCTTTGGCAAAAATCGGGGGTGGGTGGGTCCATTATGCGAGTGGGTTCGTGTTACGCGAGTAAATATGGTACATATACCATAATGCAAATGGTTCTTGTCAGTTTTTTCGAGGCCATTCGATAATTTGAACATTGGATAATTCGAACCTTTTTCCCGGTCCCGTGAAGTTCGAATTAACAAGCTTTTACTGTATTTCCTTAACACAGCAGTGAAGTGCTACCAGCAGCAAAAGTTCACAAGATGAGTGTTCTTGAAAAACAAGTTATTGTAGCCCTGCCTTGAGACCCGGTTGCCTGGTATTCTTGCCAACGGACGCATCATGCACGTTCCCTCACATCCATAGATGTTTCAGACAAATGGAAAACGCCAGAATGGAATAATACATTTTTTTTCTGCACATCCGTATCCTGTAAACATTACTTCAGCTGCCGCATAGCTCTCACGACATATGCCCTTAGAACACAAATTTGGCAAAGAAAAATCATAAATACTTGAAAATAAAGCAACTGTGTCACAAGCAGGTGTAGAAGATGATGAAAAAACAAGGTTTCCTAGGCACCACACAACTGATGGCAATATGAAAAACAACCCCATTGCATGAATTCGCTCAGGCAGGAGTAAAGACATCAATGCTAAAAAAAATTTTAGCTCTTGATAGATATCTCCATATTTTGAGATGCACTGCATATGACTGTCATTTTCACACACAGCAACAGAGAGTTGAATACAAATTCAACACAAAAGCAAGCAAACAGCATAACTGGACACGTGTAAAATGCCACAAGAATGAAACAGAGACCCACCATAGTAACCAAGTTGCCAAACCACTGGTGAGCAATTTCGTGTGTTACCACCAAAGCAATATTTTGTTTCCTTTCAGCAGATGTGTTCTGCTCATCCACAAGGAGGGCACACTCCCGGTGAGTTACCAGGCCCCAGTTTTCCATGGCCGCTGAAAAACACATGAACAAGCCCTTTCCACAACAGCAACTTCATAAAAAAGCAAAATTACGAATACGCTAGTCGTTCTCCGCGATGTGAATGCCGTATAATATATGCATTATTCTAGGTCCCTTTCTAGAAATGAACACCACATGTCAAGTAGTACTTAACTTCCACAGTATCACAAGAGAAGTGCCTCAAGAATGAGTGAAACATGAGCAAGTATTGACAGGTTTTAATTGTATGCGGCACTGTTTACTGCTTCATATACTACTAATTGAAGTACACCTAGCATTACTACTGTTCTCACTACTACAGTCGTTTTGTTTTCCGAAAATGGACAATGGTTTGCTAGGACTTATATCTATTGGTCAAATATTTAGGGGAAACCCCGAAGGTGGAGTAGATTTGTAAGAAGAGAGTAATTACTCATTGGCAACCACCCAAGCGCAGCCATGTGGTTACAAAGGGAAGCTAAACAGCTTTCTCAGAAACTTCGCAGTTAAAGAAAAATTCGTCCTGGTCTGGGGTTTGAACCCGGGACCGCCACTTCACCGAAGCAGTCCCCCTGACAACTGGGCAAACAAGGATGGCAAGCTTATGATACGGCGAGAGCGAATTGATCAATAACTCGAAGTAGGAACAGTGTTGGTCAAATATTTAGGGCTTTGTAGCCATATGGCTGCGCTTGGGTGGATACCAATGAGTAACAGCTCCCTTATATACGGCTTTGTAGCCGTACAGCTGCACTTGGGTGGATGCCAATGAGTAATTACTCCCTTATTACCCTTATATCTATGCATTGCCCTCCTAATCAGCACCTTTACCACCTTCCTTTGCTCTCCTAACATGAAGAGCTATTTCTCATAAGCTTCATTATGACAGGCAAAAGCAAACACTAACAGTACAACGCTAAAATTTAGCAAAAGGTAAACCTGTATTTCTAAGTGCAAAGCCAGAAAGCTAAGACATTGTTGGCGATGGACTATTTAACTTAACTCTGCCAATATGAGTTGCGATAAAACATGTGGCCTGCAAGATAAAATTTTGATTTGCTACATCAACAATAAAACCCAACCAGTAAACACATCAAAAGTGTTAGGCACGGAAAATACTGATAACTAAAAGGCATATTGGTTCTCACATGGAAGCACTGTCTGCAATCATTCAATTTTTTTTTTTGCCCCTAAACCTCTCAGCCCTTAGGCATTTCAACGCTACAGATGCTTTTGCATCTATCATGAATAAGCCTGCTATGCAGGCTTCTAACCAAGCTAAAGTGGCTTCTTATCAAAGCAATAGCCTGTACAGGAAGAAATAAATGACATTTTATTTTAGTTTGTCTGTATTAAAAATTTAACACTTAGTTACAAAAGAAAAGAAAAGGTAAATAAAGCCACCCATTACTTGATCAAATCGGCAGCAAGATATGAAAGAGACGTAAGTATAAGCAGTTGCCCTTTCTAGACTACTGAAGATCCAGTACATGACTAACAGAGCAAACAGATCTTTCTTGCATAAGATGTTAGAAAACAGTACATTACCAGCAGCCAAGTCAGGTACAGCAATCAAGTCCATTTTTGGCAATGGGTAGGCAATTCCAAAGTATTCCTTGTAATAAGGTAAAGCACGAGTAGCGACCTGGAATGCAATACAAATCATGTGAGGATACAGACATGACCCCTCAAGATCTTCACTATTCAAAGTGGTGTCGGGGTGCTCACCTTCAAAGACAGTGCTAGAGCAAGCCTGCATCACCATGCAAAGTGGTGCAGGCATGAACAAGAGTGGGATGAAAAGTTTAACTCCTACCTGCAATGCAGTTGATTGGGGAGAGGAATCTTTATGAGTGTTTCATGTGTTCCCTAACAACTCCAAAGCAGTTTCGCTACTGATGCTCAAGCTAAGGCATTGTTTGAAAAAAATAAATTACTTCAATCCTTCATGGCTAACCCACTAAAATTAATGACAGCGTCACTAGGAGGCGGTTTACTTCCAGGTTTTTTCTTTTTCACAGTTTGGAACAACCTACAGACTGATGGTGCAAAATGTCAAAAGACAAGGTGGGGGTGGTCGAATTTTAAAGCATAGATCCTTCGTGATATGAAACTAGGCAAACATTATGATGAAAACATGCCCTTCAGGAAAAAATTTTTTATATACCCATCATGACTTCCACCCAGGTGGGGGCTAAACTTTTCATCCAACCTTTACATTCAGGAAGTGTTCCAAGTGTAATGAATCTGTAGTCAGACCTAGCAGTAACAACAATAGCCTCAATATTAAAACTGCAAAAAATATGTAATCAGGCATCTATCCTTGATGAAATAAGCCAGAACTTTCATGTTGCCATTCATCACAAAATACTGGCTGCTCTGGTTTGCAAAGCAATTAAACACGCAAAATTTATCAGGTGAGGACCAACTGCAACAAGCCAAAGTAGCTGCTCAGTACAGATGTAGCCTACCACATCAATACGGCTACTTTTCCACACAGCACAATGTTCTAGAACGTGCACATACTAACGCTACAACACTGTCACGGGAAAGTGACATACCAAAAGCAATCACAGAGAAATGCACTATAGACATCCACAACACCAAAAGATTAAACTTTGAAAGGCCACATTCTAACTCGATCACAAACAACTGTCAATTGTTGAATAATGCCAAGAAGAGGTAAACATACAGAAATCGACCCAAGATTAGCCATACTTCACCAATGTTAGCACTGTGCTTTAAGTGCTTCCACAATTCTGTAGCATACCAGATACAGTTGAAGGTTCACAGGATTTATACAAGATCCAGTAGAACCCTTCAGCAGGAACAGCTTCCCTCAAGTGTAAAAGCCAGGTACTTACCTCTAGCCCATACCTCCCTTGTTCCTGTTTGCCTTTGGGTGTATATATCCTGACCACAACACCATCCTCTGACGTTCCTTCAATATAATCATACTCGCCCAGCACAAATGCCACCAGGTATGTGGACATCTTAGGTGTTCTGGCAAAGGTGATCACACGCAGTGTTGAGTCTCCAGGACACTCAGCATCGCTTACGACATTCTGGCTCCACAATGAAAGAAAAAAAAAAAGCAATAATCATTCCTTGCAGCTGTGAACTATGGTCATTTCGTGCACCATAAGAAACAAATGTATCCAGGCAACCATGCCTGGCACATGAGTGTACACAGTGTTGCAGTGTGATGAAATTACTGCTGCCACACGTTGGGTTTGACATATGACATTAACAATAATAAGAAAAAGCAGCTCTACTGCAGCTCTCAAGCTTGCATAAGCGAAACTGGTTAACAAATTTCAGCAGTAAATCCAACACAGTATAGGCTCCCTCTCTGGTGGCTGGCGCACAGACCTGGAATCCACAGTGACAGGCATCAGAGTGCATTGCGCAGGTCAGGCAGGTGGTGGTTGCAAAGTACAACCTTTAGTTCATTGCTGCATGATTAAACTGCCCAGCAATTAAGTTTTGTTGTATTTTTCATGTACTGCAAACTTTGTGGGCATTTATTCACATTACCAGCCACATCTCATACTAACACTTCAAATTCAGAACACTCACTTTGCAGGTTATAACTGATGAAACCAAGCCACTGCACTCAGAAAATTTTGTAACCTGAATTTTTACAAGCAGCAAGTTTTCAGCACTTGCAACACCAGCCTATGGTAAAATTTTGCTAACAAACACAAAGATCCTAAAATTAATCAAGTTCTTGAACAAAAAGACAGTCGCACACGAGCACAACAAGCTCTTCACATTCTGTTAACTTGTGATGACCTTATGCAATTAGAGCATTGCTCCAAACACTTCTGCGCACAAGCGAGTAAAATCTGCATGACCGATAGCAAAGTATACAACACGCATAAGAGCACACAAGGTACCAAAGAATGCTGTATTCCTAAAACCTTCCAATGCTTTGTCATCAGAAGAAAGAAGCAGCAAGGTTATACCGTATGCCAAATCTACAACAGGAAATGAACCTAACCTTAGCAGCCCAAAGGAACCTCAATTACGCCAGCAAGCTACCTAACCAAGCCCCAACTTCGTGAATTCGTTTATACAAGTTTTTCCTGGCCTACAAGTTAGGGCAGTGTCAACAATTTTACTAACTTTCCAATACATTTTTCATTATGCTACAGTCCACATAACATCACATAACACCAGTCATAGAGTATAAAAGAACCTCTTGTTGGGCTAGTTGGTAATTGATCACTGTAATTTAAAGATGCCAAAAACCACACACACACACACACACACACACACACACACACACACACACACACACACACACACACACACACACACACACACACACACACACACACACACGCACGCACGCACGCACACACACACACTATCAGTAATAGAGGTAGTATTTGACTTTCAGGTGCAAAATTGTAGTTCTGCACATCATATAATGCTACGCAACATGAAGACACGAGGAAAATACAAAACCTGAACAAAAGTGCACTCATGAAAAGCAGCTCTGCAATATTCAGCCCTCAATAAAAAAAAAAAATCTTTTCAGGGCATTTATCACACCATTACTCGTTAACTCCTCGAATGACCTCTCCTGGCCCACATCATCTGTGCACGAGGCTGGTCTGGCAGGCTAAACATGCCGCTTCTGGGAGCGTGGGGCTGGAGATGCAACAGAGAACAAAAGCGGCAAGGGAATGCTCAACACATGCAAAACCGGTTCAGAGGAGAAAGTGGGCGATTTTAACCATTGGGCTATGCCCCTTTTATGTCACATTGTTTACAACAGAGAGGTTAATTCCTACAAGCATTCTCTACCTATGCTGAACAACATTTATGTGACAAAATCTATGTGCTTACACAGCATGATAGCAAATTACAGTGCAATCTACCACAATGCCTGCTTTGAAGAGATGCTGCAGTTACACATGCATACCACTTCTTGGTGCTGTGCCCTTGAATTTTGGAACATTGAACATCATTTCCCAAGCCATGCATGCCTGCTAAACCATTATCAAGCCCTCATGCACTAAGTACTCATTCACTAATGTAAAGAGCAACAGACTCTTACGAAGAATGCAAGAGCACATAGACACTGACACAGCACTATATTCTGATAGCCACATAAGTCAGATACAACTCAAGAACGCAGCGGCAAAATGCCCCTCAAAGGAAGCCCTCCATCCAATGGTGTCTACCGACTGTCACAATTTCGTCGTTAATCCCCTTGCACCTCCTAGCGTGACATCACCGAGGGGCTAGCAGGAACCAGGGGATTAACCATGGATTAATCGAATTAACTATGACGTCAAGACAATCTGTCGACACCATAGGCTGGAGGGCCTCCTTCGAGGGGCATTTAGGTTTATGGTTTAGGTTTATGGCGGTTTAACGTTCTAAAACGACTCAGGCTATGAGGGGCATTTGCAGCTGCATTTTTTTGACGTATCAGACTGTACTGTTATTGAGGTAAATGCATGTGCAGCGCAAACCAGGTACTAACTCATACACAGAAACAGCCCCCAGAATGCATGCAATCATGAACTTTGACCTGTTATCTTACTGCACGTGCTAAAACATGCAAATCCAGCTTTAAGTAATAAAACAAGGTATTACGGTGTTGGAAAGTGCGGTGTAACCCTTTGGAACAATGAGTGTCAGGTCAAAAGAAGCCTTCAGAGCTGGTTCATCCCAACATGGGAACGCCCGACGAGCATCGGTGGGCTGGGAGAAAGAAAAAAGTGAAAACTTAGGATTACAGGAGAAGTTTCAGCAAACAAAATGGCTGCATCTTCAAGTGCCATACTGTCGGCTAACCAGAAAAAAAGCTGCTCACTGAGCAAAACTACAATGGTGCTGTTGCTTTGATTAGTGCCTCCAGTTATGTTGAAGTTTAATGACGACTGCCTTTCGTTAGCCTACACCATCAGCAAGACTACTTCACAGACTTTCCACCTGCATGTCAAAGACGAGACAGATACTGCATCCTCATATTAAGCATGTACAGCAGACCTCTGCCACTCAGGGCACAACCCAAGGTGGCAGCCATGGTTCATGAGAAAGTATTAGCATAAGATTAGGCCCAGAGAAAAGAATAGCACAAACATATATTTTAAAAGACAATGGACGTGGGGGCTTTCAAGGACCAAGGTGTCGTTTTGGTCCTGGTAAAGTTTAGTGAAATTTGCATAAAATATTAATGATGCCCTAGTCACTAATTAGGCAATTATTGATGAATAATTTTCTTTACCTAGTAAAAGTGATCAGGCTACAGGTAACAACCTAAATGACTGTACGAGAACGTTTGAGAGGTATTCAGATACAAAGTAACAATCACTCCTGACACAGCAACCCCAACTTCCCAAGCTGCAATGCACTAGTATATTTTCTTTATATCACTACAAGCGAAAAAGAGGGCCTGAATTTGCTGCACCTAAATGAAACGATGCCATGTAACAAGGTAAAAGGCACAAAATTCTTGCTTCAATCAAATTTACTTTACGGACGTCATGGTGCTAAATTATAGCAGCTAAAGAGCTTACCTCAAAATGGGTAACACCTCCAAATGTCTCTTCACCATTTTGTCCTTTGAATTTGACCCAGTAGAAGCCTCTCAATTTTCCATTCATTTCACCTGAATAAGTAAGCTTGAGTTGCCCTGTGCCTGGGGCAAGCGTGGTGTCAAACTTTATAGTAATCCGTTCCTCCTCCTTGGATGTGGCAATGCTACTTGCTTTCAGTTCTGCAAAATTTAACCAAAATCATCTGCTCACATCATCTATTCATACACTGTAAGCCCAGTTATGAGCAAAAAGACCTTATAATGTACAAGCAGATACCTTTCTCAACAAACACCACAATGCATTGTAAAATTCATAAACTCAGGAAAAGCTGTTGGTTTTTCCGAAATAAAAGGTGTTTTGTATTCTTCCCGATGTGCAATGTGAGGTATTTCAAGCAGAATAGCTTAACCACTGTTTTATAACTGACCGGAAACAGTTGAGGCATGAGTAAAGGTTTGCCGGTGGTGTTGGTCCGGTGATTTCCAGAAACTGGATGCACCGCTTGAAGGCTTCTCGATGATATGACTTGCAGGCGAAGCGATTTAGTGAGAAACGAACTTTTATACAGGCTATTTACGGATGGGTACAAACAAAAGTCAGTATACGGCCACAACTATCCGCGGCCGGCCTAGCCGACTGCCTGCACAGAGGCGAGGGACACCGCGTCCCAACAGTCAAACTGGCGCGCCTTGCAACAGCTCTCAACGATCACTCCCTCCGCACTCGGCCAGACCGAGCGCCTCCCAGCTAGTAGCTAGAGAAAAAAGCACACGGGCGCGGCTCACTTCGTGCGTACACCCCGAAGATGCCCGCGCCCCTTTCCACACGTAAAAATAAACTGCTAACTGCAGCTCATCAGTTTTGACGAATAGGAAAGCTCAGAACTGATGTCAGCGTTTTCCCTTACCCCCGAGTTCCTCCCTAGGTGGTCTCGCAATCCTTCGCCAAGGGGACAGAAGTCCAAGGTCGAGGCCGGCACATAGCCCCGCCGTCTGGAGTGTCCCGAGTGGCGAAGGAAACCGCAAGGACGAATGGGGAGACTAACCAAAAAGGCATGAGTCCCCTTCTAACGGCGTGCACCAAAGCCAAACAAAATAAAACAAAACCGGACGCGCAGCCTAGGTCACTGCCCTCTCGCGGAATATTCGCAACACATGTACAAAAAGATGCGACAGCGCGCTGAACCCTACAGCATGCAAGGCTGAACACACAAAAATGCGACAAGGCTGACCATTAGAAGCGAGGTTCTCGGCAATACACAGACCCCTATTGGCAGACATTTTTACCATTTTGAGTATGTGAAACGAAACAATGGTATGCCACAGCAACAAAGAAAGGCCAATCTAACATTCCTTGCACACTAAAACTACAGCTTATAGAGAACTGCAGTGCAACAACAACAGCAGAAGAAACAGAACATGTGCGTGCATCACCAACTAGAGTGCACCTGTGTCTCTGATGATCCCACGACCTTGGGATAATCAGCCGCCAAAGCCACTGACCCACCGCAAGGGGAAAAAAAAAAATTAAACCACTAGCATGTAGCTTCCAATAAAGCTGGACACTATGTGACTCACCTCCAAGATAATTCCTAGATTACGTCAAAGGCTGCTCTACATACCCTTCACTTACCAATGTCCAAGAATCTCATGAACTCATATTTCCCAAAGAATATGCTGCACCACTCACTTTGATGTTCCATTCAGGAAATTTTAGGAGCAAAATATAACAAGTATAAACATCTTCACAGGTATTGAAGAAATTTTAAGAAGTGAAATTTTTCTCACTCATTCCAAACAGCCGGGTTTTCCAAATTGTTGCACGTAAAAATGGCCATAAATAGGGATTTTTGTGTCTAAATAAGAGAATTTCCGGTTACAGCAAGGAACATCACTGCTTAAAGATGCTTAAAAATTAAGAGTAGCATTCTTAACCTGCCAACGTAATTGCACAAAAATGATTCACAGAATTCATAGTAGTTTTTTCTCTGTAATGGTAAAATTGCTATTGACACTATAATTCAGATAATCCAATGGGGCACTACGTCGCTATCTTTTATAGGAATGTTGAAACCACTGGTGGCCAGAGTCCCCTAGCGTAAGCGTGAGCAATGAAGTGTCAAGCTAGTTCTCATCTTCCTGCTTGATGCTGAACGCCGCTGCTTCCAGCACCAACTGTCTTTGTTAAAGCTACCTCTGGGCAAAAAGGCACCATCGTGGCGACTTATCGGCAGGAAATGACAGCCCGTCACCGTGAGCAATTTCATGGCTGTGCCAACTGTGATTAGGAGACGGCATAAGGGGCTTGATCACGTAACTGACTGGAGATGTTTGCACTTGCTCAGATGTTGGTACTTGAAAAGCCTAGTTCTTGCCCAGGCCGGGGCTGGAGGGCAGAAGCCACAGTTGTATCAAGGAATCAGGAAGATAAGCTGGAAGACATGCAGATGCAGCGTGGCTGCTTCTGGCGGTTCTCATTGCAATATGCAAAGGAAATGGGCAGCATCCTTTGGCATAAGTAGCAGCTTTGTACACAGTTGCGAATTTGGAGGCATCAAGGTGGTACAGAAGAATTGTGCCCATGATACAAGAAGGTTCAGAGCCGTACAGAAGATTCATGGCGGCTTCCATGAAAAAGTTGTAAACGTAGGTGACAAAAGGTAAATGTAAATTTTAAAACAATGTTTGATGCTGTTAGTCATTCCACTTTGTTAAATATCCATGACTATGGTTTAATCAAATCAAATCAAATTTATTCCGCAACAAAAAAGTTACGAGGAGGGCAGGTAAAAGCTGTGCGAAACAGCTTGAGGAGCCCTGACTCCCTAGCACACGGGGCAGCATAGAAGCGGGCGGCTAAGGAAGAAAACTTGGGCAAAACACATACATGAGTTAGGCAAAATATTCCAAGAAGAAAGCACCAGGAAATGAGGGGGAAAAAAAAGTTCAGTGTATGACATCATTATACAAAAAAAATATACAAAAAAATTTTAGTGATACATCAGATATGTCAATGTTAGTTTCTTTTATTACGCTATTTAGAAGTGCGGGAAGTAGAAATTTCAGCATTTGATGTCCATAACTGGTTTTGCATTTGGCGACGTACCACACTTCGGGATGGCGAACATTATAAACAGGGAACTTTTCCGCTAGCCGTGCTAAGCTTGTTATGGCATCATTATTTTTTTGTAAACAGAGTTTATACAAACGACATAGCTTGTAGTCATGCATTGATGTAACATGAATTATGCGGTGCTTCTTGAATAAACCTGCAGTGTGAGCGCGATAAGGGACTTTACAGGCCAGGCGTAAAGCTCTTTTTTGTAAGGTGGAAAGTTTACTAATATTTCCAGCTGTTGTTGTTGACCACACAAGAAACGTGTAACTTAATAAAGAAGAAAATAAAGAATTATATATGAGCATGTTAACAGGCGTAGGGAAGAAGTAGCAGTGATGGCGCATAATGCCGGTTGTCCTGGATAGTTTACTAATAATATAGTTCACGTGATGATCCCATGTCATGTTTTGTGAAAAGTATACGCCCAGTGATTTAAAGTCTTTGACCACTTCAATTTCAGTGTTATTTAACAAAATAGGAGACAACTGCACATGTGTATGGCGGCGGTGAAATAAAACAGCCTTCGTTTTATTACTGTTAATTTTAAGGCAGTTCATTTGTGCCCATGCATTAATTTTGGACAGTGCGCTATTTGCTCGACTAGCTAAATCTGAACATGATTCACCGGAAAAGAACAAACTCGTGTCATCAGCATAGATAACATGATGGGCCGTTTCATCGATGCAGTCTATCTCATTGATATAAAGGATGAACAGAAACGGGCCCAGTATGCTTCCCTGCGGGATACCTGCTTTAATAGGTTTTATCGAGGAATGTTCTCCTTCAATGACGACAAATTGAGAACGGTATTGCAAGTAGGACATAATTAATTTGCTTGTGATGCCTCTTATGCCATAATGATCAAGTTTTTGTAGCAGAAGTTCATGATTAATTATGTCGAAGGCTTTTTAAAAATCTAGAAAAAGCCCAAGTACCATATTTCTGCATTCAAATTTTCCTAAAATGAATTCTTTTTGGGCGAGTAGTGCGAGCTCAGTAGATTTGTTTTTGCGAAAACCATACTGTGAGGAGCTTATCAAGTTAAAGCAGTCAGTGAAAGAAGTCAGGCGTTTCAAAATTATTTTCTCCAAACCCTTGGAAAACACAGGTAGAATCGATATAGGACGGTAGTTGGACAAATCATTTCTGATACCCTTTTTAAATACAACTTTTACTTTCGCAATTTGCATGCTTTAATTTGCATGTTTAAGAGATAAACAGGCAGTTTACTGAGTAGTTTTCTGTTTAGTCACAAGTAGGTTGTCTCACAAGATGTGGCACCCTCTGAGAAGCACATGAAAATTTGACTGCTACACAGAAAAAGGATTGAAAACGAATTGATATGGGTGCCACTGTTCCCACTATAGATGCTACCCATTGGCACAAGGCACCAATTACACATACTAAATGGCAGGTGTGCACCAGCAGCTGCCACCTACACCTGTCGCCAACATGAACTATGAATGTGCTGCCTTTCTGCAGTTAGACAGCGGTTTGCTTTCAACCAGTGTAGCACAGAAGAGGAAGAGAGGCGCACATGCACAGTGCAGCCATGTGAAAAAGTTGTATTAACCTGGTTTTGCAACTGAAATCTGGTTTTGCATCTGATACTGACCTGGCTACCTGAGGTCTCTTATCCCATGCTGTTCTCCTTTTCACTATACATAAATCAGACTAAACTAAAGTACCTGAAAACATTAATATATGATAGCAACATATCTCAAAATACTCAAGCTACACCATCAGCACACAATACAAAACAAGTGAAAAGATAATACTAAAACAAATGTGGCTCTTAAAAACCTTTCCACAATTAACTGAAATCCAAGATTAAAATTTGAATTGTAGCCATTTTGCTCTATACTATGTCTAGACTATAAACTAATGAGTGTCACAAGTACCCACCGGTATTTTTAAACATCATAGATACTGAGGAAAAAAGTTTACATGTCACTGCCACATTTTAAAACAATTTTTTTGTCCGCATAAATTTGCCCATATTCAAAGTTCGTCAAGCTAATTCAGAGCCTTGAGATAACACGTACCGCACACTGTCATTACCCATGCTAAAATTACTCAGAGATGCAGTTCTGTAGAGCATGTCTACAGGGGCACACTATAGGCTGCACCTGTTAACTCAATCTCCATTAATGTTGCAAAATAAAAAGGTGAAGTGAGCTTAATGATGCTTTAGCCTGATATATACTAATAATACTAAAATAAAAATTTCTATACAACCTTTAAAAAACTTTTGGTCAGTAGTGGCAGGAACAGCGCAGCACGAGACAAAGAAGAGATAGGCGAGACACGACGCTGTCGTGTCCCGCCTGTCCCTTTTTTGTTTCGTGTTGCACTGTTCCTGCCACAAGATCATGCACCAACCAGCCCAACTTGTCACCTTGCTAAAGTACCTTTTGATCACTACCTCACATTGTAATTAAAAGCCAACAATTGTTTGTTTTTGCTTCATACACTATCATAAGAAATTAATTCTTTGCAACCTATACAAGTTAACTCATGCATGATAGCTGTTCATGAAGAGTTATTTGTGACAAGACCCATAACTGGCCTTAAGGCTATAGGTGTGTACAAATGGTTTGAAATCAATAAAAAATACTGCATAAAACTGCACAGAGGAGTAAAATGACTGGAGAGGAGTAGATAATGCCTGTGGCCTTAGAAGATTGGTTTATGGGAGTTCGACGTCCCAAAGCGACTCAGGCTATGAGGGACGCCATAGTGAAGGGCTCTGGAAATTTCGACCACCTGGGGTTCTTTAACGTGCACTCAGATCGCACAGTACATGGGCCTCTACAGCTTCGCTTCCACTGAAATTCAACCACCGCGGCCGGGATCAAAATGGCGTCTTTCGGGTCAGCAGCCAAGCACCATAACTCTCTGAACCTGAATACATTTCATCTCGTAGATATCACCCTCATAAAGTTGGCCTCTGCTTTTGTCGCATGAACGCATATTTCCACTCATTTATTCCAAAGACAAGCAATGAATGGAACCACCTGCCCACCTCAATTGCCACAATTACCGACTCTGTTTTATTCAAATCTGCTCCTGAAGAATATGTTTACTCCCAGTAATATGCATTTTATTGCGTTATTGTTCCTATTTTTTGTCTCTGTATTGCCGCAATTCCTGTGTTATAATTACATACATATAGATATTTTTCATGCATTCCACTCCCTTCTGTAATGCCTCCAGGGGCCCTGAAGGTATTGAAATAAATCAATCAATCAATCAATCTATGCAGCTGTGTGGTAAGTAACGCAGTTAATGGAAGCATCCAAAAATGATGACGCATGGACTGCAGGTCATGCATTCGCATATCTCCAGCAAGCAAGATGCAGGCTGTAACCCGAGTCATTCATTTTCTCATAAAAAAATAACTCTCCTTTAAAACCTTTTGCCCTAACACCATTGTATGGCACCCCCTACACCAACAATAGCCTGCTCCCAGGTTTTGAGAGAGAGCAAGAGTAAGGAAGAGGAGAGGCTGAGAGGTTTTCAAAGGCTACTCCTCACTTTAAATGGCTGCTCTGATAATAATTTATTGCTGCTGCAGAGTACAGGGACAGGCAGACCTATAGGCAGGCCTAGCAGAGATGCGGAAATAGTTTACATGGGTATGGCAGTAACTGTTCTAAATAAATAAAGAACCAGTATTTGATTTGGTAAACAGTTTCTTGATAGAACTTCTCATTTCTATATTAAGTTTAAGAAAATTATGAACAAGAATGGGCATTTAATGTACTGCACGAAAGCAAGCACTAGAAGTCAATTACCTGTGCTAGAAAAATTAACCCTAAAAAGCCAAAATTATGAAACCTTTCATTGAATCACCTGAATTATACCCAAATCTGAACTTGAAATATAGTTCTCAATTTTTACCAAATCCCAAATTCCTAAAAAAAAATGTAAAACATGAAAACGAAGGGCCCTAGGTACACTGCACAGCCAACATCATGCAGAATGCGCTGCACAGAGCTCCACAAGCTTTTAAACAAGACAGTGTGTGGCACTATGGTGGATCAATCTGGTTTCAGCAGTACACAATACAGCCATATACACCTGGCTGCCAAGGCACGAACTCTACTGTATAAGGTTGCATCGGCATTTCCCTTCAATGGGCTGGTGCCAAAAAACGCGCTCTGCGGACATCCTTAGCATGTTATTTTGATGTCTGATCATGGAGCACAAAAAGAAGTGCTGCCCCTGTAGGAACATGTAGGAACCCTATCCATGCAGGAACCTTGAAGAGGTTTGGCAGCTAGAAAAAAAACAGTGCATAAAGAGGTACTGCAATCAATATATGCCCTGTGCTCAAATGTGAAGGCCCTTTCGAGTAGACATATTCGACACTTAGCCTTCCAACAGGACTGAAGCTTACTGAGCATTCAAGGGGCCCAACTACAGCAGTGAAAACCCACATGATACATCCTGCCTGTGCCAAGTGGTCAATAAAATGTACAGGTATGGCCAAAATATTGTGCAACACGCTTTGGCATTTGAAATTTTCTCAAACATTCTATAGAGACGACATCAGGGTTTCTTGGCGTCATAAGCGAGCACACCAGTGGCATGTGCCAACATATGTGTAAAGTACTGCCCAATTTTCGTTAGGTAAGGTGTGAGAAAAGTTTTATCACCAAAGCGTGCTCCGTAATATTATGGCTGGGACTGTACATCAAAACAGCATGGCCCCCCAAAATGCTTTCAGTCATAAGTGCTTATGTATGAAGTGCAATCAGAGCGCTTCAGAAATAATCAGAGCGCTTCAGAAATAATGAACAAAGTAAATTATACGTACCTTTTCCATGCTCAGGAATATATTCTGCAGACTTAACGTCAAGATCAAGTGAATTGAGCACCATGACATCACTCGGCTCAAGGACCTGCAATCAATTTCCAAAAAAGACATTTGAATGTAGTGTGTGTTGATATAGTTGTACAGCATTAGTGGTCAACCCTGAACAAGGTTACTCTAGGTCTCTTCAATTTGGCGGCAATATCTGCACCAGTTCAAAGAGTGCAGCACTTTCGCATTCATTCTGCCAGTGCAGCTCGTGCACTTCCATCTTCGTTTTGCAAAAGTACCAGCCTAATGCAGCGAGAGTTCTTGGCTGGCTTGCAGTCGCTGAAGTGTAAGTGCAGCGGTAGTGCAGCAATATGGCAGCGCCCAAGTGTAGATCGGAGAAGCGGAAAAGATATGACAGTAGTCTCTTAATGAAATGCTGACAGTTCTTTTTGAAAAGAGGAGGTGAGCAGCTGTTCGTGGTGTCATAATTGCAAACCCAAGTGGTCAAGTCGAGCCCCATGAGCAGCATTTCTGAGCATATTCATAAATCATCAGTGTGTGTATACATACAATTCGACTTTTTTTTTTCCAGTGCAACGACAATTTGCTGAGGCTGGTTCATGGCAACACTTCATTGCGATTCGCTGCTTGAAAATTCTTCACGTGGTTCGAGATTTTGGCGGCCGTTGATGTCGGCGGCACGCAGTCGGCTGTAATTTGGTGGCGACGCAAGGCTAGCAGACGACCAGGCTTGCACTCGACCATTCGTTCTGGAAGCAGCCAGTGCCAAGCTGCACTTGAACTGCCTGAAATGACGCTGCACGCTGGCAGCATCGCCGCGGAACTTCACGGGGCTAGTGCAGAAAAAGCAGCCAAATTGAAGAGACCTTCTCAAATGCTACAGCCACAAACCGATGACGTTTGTGAGATTTACCGGTTTTCAAAATTCCCGCCAAACGCTACAAACTTGCTTCAACGCAACCTGCACGCAGAATAAGAACGCTGCCAACATATTGTTGGAGGGAGTAGCATGAACCGGTATGTTCTAAAATTAGTAAAATCAGACCAAAATTCACGAAATAGTGTTTTGTTACTATAGCAATGTGCACAGCGCTGATTTGCGGTACCGTCTTTTTTTCCTCGCCAGCACACGATACCGTCAAACCGATACGGGATCAAAGGTCAATCAAGCACTGAATAAAAAAAACTCATTAAAATAACGAGTGCGCAAAACGGAGAAGACATATTTCCAGCTAGCAATCACCGCGCAAAACGAAGAGGCAGTGGTACATTTGACTGAAAAAATGCTCCTGAACTTAGTCAAGATTGCCATTTACTTGCCTGCAGCGTCACCACCGTTCGGCCATCAAATGCAAGCTTCTTTAGGTCCGGCTTCAGCTCTATTTTGTAGTTCACAGGTCTAACATTCGTAGGTAGGCGCTCAGAAGGGCTCTCGCCGGACATTGCGATGTGTCTGGGCGTGCTAGAAGGTATGGAGCACAAAACTTGTAGACACTAACGAATTGAAGAATTCTTTACAGGCGCATCACAACTGATTAATTACCACAATTGCCCGCAGATGTTGAGACAAACGCCAGGCCTCTGAGCACGAGAGGAAACCGAACAACTAGCGCGAGGAACAGAGAAACGAGACAGCACGAAGCCCACACCGCGAGGCACGAGAGCAGCAAGCATATCTCCGGTTTGTTGAGGCAGAGCTGGTACAGACTGGCACAGATCTATTGCGTTCCGTTTTTCATAACTTTATTAATAATAATCCTCCATTCAAGAGTCTCGAAAACAAAATTGAGAATAACCAAAATAAAATGTTTCCGTAACTACGGCTACTTTACCATTTAATGTTTAATCATACTATATTTCTTGTTAGCAAAATTAAGTTTGAAAACGCCCAAAAAGGCTAAACTATTTAGTGAGAATAAATAAAAAGCATGTTAATTTTGTTTTGCTCTTTTCGTTTTATAAGTCAAGCACGGCGCTGGTCAAGCCAATCACAGTCATCATATGGCTAGTCGGTCGGTGGGAGCGGGCGTAATCTGCCTGACTCCGATTTTTGTTTTATGCTGGTCTTCTTGCTATGGCTTCTACTATACCAGAGATACGAATATATTCTCCGTCAGACAAAGGCGACGACACATCAGACTCTGATCGTAGCAGGATAACTGGGGACGGAAGTGACCGCAAGTCAGCTATGTTGTTCCGTGGCTCTTGTGAAGTGTTTTCAAGCGACAACTCGACCATGGTACCGTGGTTGAACACATTTAACATGCGTCCATATAATCTTTCCTGCTTGCCGTCCACCATGGCATATCGTCCATCGTGCCGATCACAGTCTGTGGCCATTAGTCGTGCAAAGTTGGGATGTATTACAAGTTCTGCGAAATCATTAGATGTGTTACGCCAGAACTTGCAAAAGAGTATCAACCGCGAAATAGACGAAATACTACAACGATACTTGGAGAAGTTCTTTAAACCAGGCTTGGAGAACGTGCGCATCAACAACGGCGAGCACTCGATATCTGAGCAGCACATCCAAGCCGTGTGTCGACAAATCCTCGAAGAAGCCAAGAAGATGTACCACGGCAGCTACACTCGCGGCAACAGCCCGACTTCAGATTGCAACATTGACTCGGGCCGAAACAGCCCATCAGACTTGAAACTGGGTAGGTTCTTGAGCAAGCAGTCGGCGGCGGGCCGTAGGCGACGCGACAACTCGGACTCCGACTCGGAGGCGAGCTTGCAGATGGTGAAAAAGAAGAAGGGCCGGCCGCCTCTTCACCAGGGAGGAGTCCTGTCCGGTCGGTCGACGCCGTGCAAGCTGAAGGCTGATGCAGTGAAGCGTGAGGGTCCCAAGTGGGACCCAGCCCGGCTGCAGCCGGGCTCGCAGTTCATCATGGGTGCGAAAGCGAACAAGGCGCTGGGCCTAGGTGCCACGCGCGGCCGCCTTTACATTAAACACCCGGAGGTGTTCAAGTACTCCGGTGACCAGGAGGACAAGCAGTGGCTCTACGAGCACAATCAGATGCCAGCCACGGGCGGCAAGGCTTACATGCTGCTCGTCGAGGACATCCGCGAGCTGGCCGAGACGGATGAGTACCGAGGCAGTCCGGGTCTGATGCTCGACGAGATCGTAGGCTTTTCTGTGCCCGACAGCATGCTGGTCAAGATGCAGGCCGCTATGCTGGCCATGCGCACTGACCTGCCGACCGGGTCGCGTCGCCGCGGGACACGCCCGGCTGATCTGCGGCACGACGACGGCTCGGCATCGCCCGCCGAGGAGCCGCTGGGCGCATCACCGTTCGGCCAGGGCTTCGAGGACGTCTCGCCGGCTGCTTCGGACGTGAGCGCCACAATGGAGCCACCCCACACGGCGCCCTTTGAGTTGGGCCTAAGCCCCTAAGTGGTTGTGCCGCCAGTAGTGCTGTGCTGCAGAGCACTTAGTGTCTTCGCCCATGTGCTGTTGAGGTGAGGGAGTGCGTGTTGTTTTTGAACGTCCTTGGCCATCTCCCTCAGCATGTGAGCTTTACCATAGCATAGCAAACCGCCTTGTGCTGCAAGTGTGCTGAGCATGTTCGACACCCGCTTCAGAGGTTCAGTGGCTGCAGAAATCTTGCTGCTGTGCACAACTTTGCAGGTTATATCCTGGATGTGGTGGGTATGTTTAAATTTAGGCTGAGAATTCCGCATATGTGAGAACTCCAGGAGGTAGAAATACTCTGGTATCGCAGTGGTGGCTGTTTGACCATCTGCCTCATATGCAGGAGATGTGGAGTTTGATCCCAAGTGCCAGCAGGTACATGCTTTTCCTTGGCCTGATACGCAACCTTTCTCTTATGAAATGATTGGAAAATAGGCCTTTATCTCCACCTCATGCAGACCAAACACATTAGCCATGGCATTCATTGGTCAAACTGCTTTACACCATTAAAGCTGAGCTCCATGTACACGAAATGACACAAGAAGACCCAAGCTACAGCAGCAAGCAATGAGTGGTGCTGTTGCTCAAAGTATTTTACTCGTGTCACTTGCCTCGTCACTCAGACCTGTCTTCCCAAAAAAGTTTACTAATTGACTGGCAGTCCCCCCTGCAATTAGCCAATCAGCCCCTCGCTGGCTCTTTCCGGTTTGTCATATTGTTCCTCCCTTGCGGTCTATCTTCACCTCAGCAAGTGTGCCGGCTTGGTTATCACCAACTGCACCGCCGCCATAAAGAAAATAGCGCTTTTCCCATGGCTGTGAGGCAGACCCACAAAATTTTAAAAAAGTGAATGACCTGCTTGTTGATAACGAAGGGCTAACAACATTTGAAGTGAACTGCGGCCAGGTGTGCAGCAGGGCGAGATACATGTCGAGCCGATAATGGATGCTGAATATCCAGTGCTGCTACAAGCAGTCAGTGCAGAATCACTTGCGGTGCATAATGCCACTTGCATAGTTTGCTCACTTACAAACAGATCCAGGTGACAGATTACGAGAGTGCTGACTAAGCTGGTGTGCACAGGCTTCAAACGAAAGCAGATCTCCTCTGGTGCATGTCATGTATGTCACCATCGCTTGCATGACGTTTCCTGTCAGCAACAGAGCGAACGACAGCAGTCCTCACTGTGTTGCCCTCTTTTTCGTGCACATGGAGCTCGCTCTTTGAAATCATTCACCACCATCGTCATCAAAACTAATCTTGAGCCCTCCGGTACAGCGGGCCTCACACTTCACAGTGTTACTTGGGCATGTGAATATATAATTCTTGTAGAAAATGCTTCTTTGACAGGCCACATACTGCTCACAAGAGTCATTAGGGCCACTGTTACACTATGCAGGTGAACTGAGAATGCATATCATGAGTTAGCTCCTAGAACACTTCTTAGTTTTAGCATGCATGCGAAGTGATCGGTGTGATGATGGTGCTTAGCACCGAGCTTCAGTGATGCCGGTCAGAGCAGGTGGCAGTAAGGAGATTTGACATGTGCACGTCTTTTCCATTCTGCTCCATATACACCAGCATGACGGCCACTGTGGCTTGATTGCAAGACACCTGTATGTCATCATCATCAGCCTGACTATGCCCACTGCAAGGCAAAGGCCTCTCCCTTGTCTCTCCAATTAATCCTGTCCTTTGCCAGCTGCGGCCACCTCTATATCCGCCCACATAACTTTTTGCTTCCTCCTGCTACACTTGCCTTCTCTTGGAATCCACTCTGTTACCCTTAAAGACCAGCGTATCTTGCCTTCGCAGTACATGCACCTCCCCAAGCCCATAGTTAGCCTGGAAGGGGGAAGGTATGCTGAAAGCATAAGAAGGGACAACCAATCTTTGGTTGCCATGGAAACCACCTGGAGGATAGTTACCCTGAAAGGACGAGTAGGGTTACCATGGAAGGAGGCTTTATGGCAAGAGCGCAGTAAGGGGTAACCAGAGAATGGTTACCATTGTAACTGCCTAGAACGTGGTTAATGTGGGCGGAGGAGGGAGTGGCGAGATCATGAGATGGTGCTACGGTATGTGGTTGCCATGGGAACCAACCGGAGGGTAGTTACCCTAGAAGGAGGAGGAAGGTGCGATGAGAGGAGGAGGCTATGGCGAGTGTGTAGGAAGACTTACCATGGTAACCATCCGGAATGTGGTCACCATGGAAGCAGGAAGAAGGGTATGGCGAGAGCGGAGGAATGTGGCATGATCCATCTGTGGCAGCTGCTGCGAAATGCGTCGCCTGAGGAGAGGATCACTGGCAGCGCTGCACTTCTAGATCAGCGGTCTGGAGAGCAGACCTAGAATAGTGTCTCTGTGGGCAACTAAAAAGGGCTCCTTAGAACCATGCAGATGTGAGGTCTCTCTAATATCCTCTACCACAACATATCGTAAAGTATAAGCGCATTAACAGCTGTCGTCGATTCTCGCGTTAACCAGTGGTAACC
This sequence comes from Amblyomma americanum, assembly GCF_052857255.1. Taxonomy (NCBI): domain Eukaryota; kingdom Metazoa; phylum Arthropoda; class Arachnida; order Ixodida; family Ixodidae; genus Amblyomma; species Amblyomma americanum. The sequence goes on along the minus strand of NC_135497.1, from coordinate 83,056,621 downwards.
GTCCTGTGAATTTTAATTTTTATTTCCTTTTTCTTATGACGCCTACTCAGTAGCATACAGTCATAAGGCAACGCATATGCTAGGTTCACTTTTGTTCGCCAAGAAGCAATGCAGTTTTGTTGCCTATGGGTTGCATGCTTGCTTGCCCTGCTGTCTGAAAGTCCTGAGTTCAATTCCCTGCACCATCGGAAGAAATTTTTTTTTTTTTTGAAGCCACGGTGACGTCGTCTGGGATTTTTGGTGCCACTGCTGCTGGTCAACACCTTTGCTGGTTTTGTTGTTAATGAGCCGTATCATGTTTTCGCATTAAAATTAATTTCTTTGAATCCTTAGTGTATTTATTGTCTAGAGATTTATGGGTGCGTTGTTTAATTCAGAAAATCACAATTAGGCTGCTTATAACTATTCCAGGACGCATGAAATGAGGGTGATGAATAAATTTTTTTCAGTAAAGTTGACTTCCATTTACTTTTGACATCACCTGTATACGATGTATTGCAGTACATATATTAGTGTGGACAGAGAAAAAAAAAGAAAAATAATGTTTCCCAGCCCGCACCGCCTAAGGCACAACGGGCTTGTATTGCAGTAAAAAAAGTATGGTGGGGCAGCCTAAAAGAATGTAAACAATTAAGCCCCTGCCTTGTATTGCAGTACAAAAAGTATGGTGGAGCTGCCATAAAAAAAAAACGTAAACCAATAAGCTCCTATGTATTGCAGTACAGTCGAACCAGATTATATCGCCGCTGCGGTTGGTCAGTACTTATGGTGCTCGGCTGCTGACCCGAAAGACGGGTTCGATCCCGGCTGCTGCGGTTGAATTTCGATGGAGGCGAAATTATAGAGGCCCGTGTACTGTGCGATGTCAGTGCAGGCAAGAACCCCAAGTGGTCGAAATTTCTGGAGCCCTCCACTACGGCGTACCTTATAGCCCTAGTCGCTTTGGGACGTTAAATCCCCATTAACGAAATGAAACCAGATTATGTCAAACTCAGTTAGATTGAATTATCCTTTATATCGAATAATGAAACTACAGTGTGAATGTATAGAAAACGTAAAGCTATATCATACAAAAATTAACCGTCACATCCAATATATCTAACTTCAGGCAACACCGGGTGACTCAAGAAGCTGGCTTTCCCTCAACACATCTCCGGGGTTTAGCTTCCTCACAGATCCTATTGAACTTCGGACAACTCAGGTCGGCACAAGAAGCTGGCTTTCCCTCAGCACATCTCCAGAGGTTAGCTTTCGTGCACGGACCTGCGGATACTATTGGTGCTATGGTGCTACGTAGCGCACACCGACCAAAGATGATATGGATGGACCAGAATATGTATTTTTACCGTGTTGTGCCAGTGTTGTTGCGCAGTTCATAGGTATGGTGCGTCATGCTGCCATCGGCAGTCTCACATGGGTTTCGTTCTCTCTCTGTGCGCGCGATGGCAGTCACGAAACAGCAGAAGCTCCGCTTTTCCGTGAAACTGGAAATTATCAAGCTAGTTGAATGAGGTGAGAACGAGCTGTGACGTACAGTTAATTTGTACATGTAGTGATCAATGTTAAAATAATGTTACTTGGTGGTGATGCTGAATTTTAATGGCACAAGGGCAGCTTGACCCCAGAGAAGCCGAGCACCAGGCTAGGGGAAAGCTTGTTCACATTGTACCACCGGCGGGTACCAGGCAGCACTGTGGATTGGGCCCTTTATCTCCTGCATATGAGAGAAAAAAATGTTTATATAGCCACCCTTTTAGACATGGCAGTTACCATATTTTCTGGTGGATAAGTCAGTCTTCTCAAATTGCTGTCTGTGCAGCTCATACAGTGGTGCATCGTATGTGCACACTGCGACAGCAGTAAGAGTGGCACTTGGCAAAATTGCTGGCATTATCTAGGTGAAGACAGAAAATTTTCTTTGTGTGAAGCTTCAGCAACTGGAGCTACCATCCTCCAGAAGTGCCACACACCACCAACCCTCCTACCTCTGCCCAACTTCACCCTATAGAAAATTTGTGTTGGATGTGTGAAGCCTTGGCTTAGAGTGAAATTATGGAAGTAATCATCGATGTTAAATTAAACTTCTATCACAGCTTTCTTGCATCAGGTTTCATGATCATCCTGTCAACTTTGAAAATCATGAAATGCTGCCTATCTACTCCGCAGCACATCCACCAAGAAACCATCATTGAATGCATGGGGGAAAAATCTTCAAGGCGCATTCTGCCCATTGTTCATATGGGTCACAGAGCAACAGAAAACGATAGCACTCCTGAAGTGTAAGAATTTCATAATCTCATCCAATTTAAGTGTCCTCCAGGGTATGAATTAGACAGTGCTGATTTGAGTAGGCGGAACCGTTAGCGTTCAGTGTTCATTTGAACTGCTTTTACTAAAAACTGCACACAATTTGCTGTGCAAAGAAGTGCCCTCAGCATAGTTCGAGTGTAGATTGCTCACCATAACTGTGCAGTTTACATTGCACTTTTCTATCGTCCTTATGGGAGGCTTTTTCTTGTTCGCGGTAAGCTTGTCTTTTTGTATCGTTACAACTACTGATCAGCAATGGGAAGCGACAGCAGCTGTTATTTTTTGGGTGACTATTATGTTGAAACAGGCAACTGGCAGATGTATTCTGCTTGCACGTATTTGGTGATGGCATTATACTCATGTGCAGGTTTATCAGCTTGGTTTTATTGTGCCAGCCATGTAAGGAGTGCATCTTACACAAAGGTATGACTTCTACAAAATGTTCAGGGAAAAGCACATTTTCTGAAGGGATGCGACTATTACTGTGGTGCGGCTTATTGACCAGAAAATATAGTAAAGAATAGAGGTATGCGTTTTGTTTCTTGATGGTAAGCATTTACTAAATTGTTTGAAGTGTTAGTGTGCATATATTACATGACCACTGCAGGTGCAAAAAACTGTCACTGTACAGAGGGAAGTTATAATATTTAAGTATGATATTGTAATATTTCAAGGCAGTGTTCAAAATTGGAGAGGACACTTAAGCTCCGCCTTAAGGGCAGAGCTTAAGTGTAACCCACGCGGTAGCGTGGTGGGTTTGGCTTTCCATTCTGAGCAGTTTGACACCTGTGAACGCATTTTTCATTTTTTCTCAGTTGTTTCAGTTAATTGATTAATTACACAATATTTTTTCTTAATTAGAATCATCAAGCATTGGCTTTTCATTCTGAGAATTTTGACACCTTTGAAACCCCCTTTCTCCCCCAATTTTTTTCTTCATTTTTTAAATTAATTACAATGATCTCATTAACTTGTCATTGCCTATCACACATCAGTGAATCACTAGAATCACAAATTACCGTGATATGATTTTTTTAAGCAGCCCCCGATCATTTCCGACACGTGGTGCTGACTACTACTACGCTGACGGCTTTTCGACTGAACAAGCTGTATATGCTATCGCGTAATAATCTCTTGCTATTTGCCAGCGGCCTTGGGATCACCCCTTTTTCGTTGTTATTGGGGTTAGTTTCAGCAATACAGAGTCCGGTTCTTGTGTTCTTGCACGTCTTAATGATAACTGTTAAGTGGCACATGCACCTGTGTTTCATCAATGGCATTTACTGTCTTCGTCGGTAGCAGGCTATTTACTGCAGTGGTGACTGCTGTTTCTCTTGTGAAGAAGAAGACGGGCATTAGTCTAGCCACACTGCCATCGCTCAGAGCGAGAGCCTGCTGACACTGACAGACCAGAGACTGTTTCGCCGCCGTGGTTTCCCTGCCACCTAAGCGCTGACCTGAGCCCCTGTTACACGGTACACACGTGTGTGCTACTTGTGCTGGTTAGATTTATTTGGAATGGGATTTAGGTTGTTGAGTTCTAATTCTGTGTGAATCCCTCATGAAAGATTTGAATGTTAGTGGGATCCATTTCTTTGCATATCCAGGAGGCATGTCATCAAATGCTGTCGTGCCAAGTATATGTTAGTAAATTTATCAAAACATGAATGTTGGCAGTGCAAAAAACAATCTAAGCAAACTGGCTTGAACATGCTCAGATTTAATATCAGGCCTTATAGGAATCATGCCATATGGCATTGGAACTAGTAATTTAATTTATTTTTTATTGTCTGTTCATTTTTTGTGACTTCTTGTTAGTTGAATGTGCCGTTTACTGTCTACGACAGTGCAGGTATCCTGTGCATGCTCCTCTTGCTTGCTTGTTTGCTTGCTTGATGGTGGCTGAAGGCGAGAGAGTGAAATGGAAAGATTGCAGGGTTTTTGCATTGCTTGTAAAACTTACTAGGAGCATGCTAGGTTATCGGCTGCTAATCCGAAAGACGCAGGTTTGATCCCGGCTCTGGCGGTCGCATTTCGATGGAGGGGAAATTCTAGAGGCCCGTGTGCTGTGGGATGTCAGTGCACGTTAAAGAACCCCAGGTGGTCGAAATTTCCATAGCCCTTCGCTGCGGCATCCCTGATAGCCTGAGTAGCTTTGGGACGTTAAAACCCCAATAAAGACGTTAGGTTAATCTTCATACTTGCTATTGGCCTTGCACTTTGGCCCTACTATGGTAAAGTAAGTGTTCATGAAAAAAAGGCTGATTAAAGGGACACTGAGAACAGCTTCATCTAACTTTTGTTCACAGTAAAAATCAATTCTATGGCTCTTTCCATGTGTGCTTAGCTTTGTCCTGTGGCAAAAGGTGCATTTATTACCGACCAAATTATATTACAAATTTTTCCACTACTTGATTCAAATTCGTGACATCAGGGCTGGAAAGGACTCCATGATTACTGTTTGGAAGTGAATAGCAGTGTAATGTAGCCTCAGGAATGAATGCTAAAAACTGTCTTGATGCACTGCAGTCTGTTTGCGAAAACAGGCGGTTGTAATGACACCTGTATTTAATTTTTTTTTAACCTTTTCTAGCTTATAAAACTTCCATTTTCAATGAAAATAGTGCTTTTGGGATTAGAACACAGTAGTCTATTTATACAGGTAACTTCAGTTTATCTTGAGTGTCCTCTGGTATTAGTTGATCAAACAATTGATAAAACTGGATATTTAATTTCTTGGCATTATTTTCTTTAATGACTGAAGAGAGTTGGTTGGAGTGATGTATTTGTGAGGGTGTAGGGCTATCTTTAGCTGAAGCAAAAAAAAAAAAGGACATTACTGGGTGAGATATTTTCCTGCAGATTTAATGCAGCTGTTGTTCGTGATGGTGATGGTAGAAAAAGGCAAAAGGGCAGAAGGAAAAGATTCAGTTTCATGCCAGTTAGAAATAGAATCCAGTACAGCCCTTTCCATGCTTTCCTGGAAAATGTGCCTACTTAAAGAGTGCAGTGGGCAACTTTTCTACATTTTGTTCTGTGCTTGGAACAATTGGCTTCTTAGCATGCGTTGCTGCAAGGACAGTGGTTTGTCCTTCATATTCCAGGAAGCTTCATGCAGTGCAGTTGTCATCAGTAAATGTCACCCCTTCCCGCAGAAGCATGCCATTCATTGGCTGTAATGCTATGTAGCAGTCTGAACGCATTTATTGAGATGTGACCTTGTAGTATGGGAAGGGTGGCATACCACTTTTGCAAATGGGAGAAGTTTGGAAGTACATGTCTTATTGTTAAGACGTGCAGGTGAAATGACTTTTACAAGTGTTGGTGCAACAGTTCGTTTACTGTTGTTCAAATATCTTTTTTTTTTGGTATCCGGGCAATTTGCTTGCAATAAAGTTGAGAAGTAGTGAAGGACAACGTAATTGCATCAGCAGTTGCAGTGTTCTGGAAACAAATGACGTTAAGCTTACCTTTGACTCCCTAGCACATCAGCTCCCTTTCACCAAACGTGTGTACATAGTTGAGACAGCTGAGCAACACCTGAGAGGCAGCATCGTGTATGCAGTAATGTGCTATTCTAGCAGTACTTGCCTCTCGTGGCACTTCATTTTGCTTGTGGTGAACTAGACAGATGCATTTCTTTCTTTGCTTAGTTTTCTCATTTCACACTCCAAACAACCCTGTTGGCCAGCTCTTTTGCAGTTGCTTTGAAGCATAAGAATGTTCTGTCTTAATGATTTTTTACAAACGCCTCTGCCTTGAGGCTATATGTGGTTGAAACTTTGGTCGGTGATCCTCAGCAAAGTCCTTTGTGCATGCTGAACAATGACAGCAAGTGTGGGCTTTTGTCAGATCATTATTGTGTATATCTCCAAGCGATATTTACTTGCTGCTCTTTGATAGTAGAGGCTTCAGTCCTTCTCTTTTGATTCTCATGTCTGGCTCTGTTTCAGGATGATGACGGTGTTTAAACCTTGTGGTCCAAGGTTTAAACAGTGTCACTACCAAGAACAGTTCAGCACTCAGAACACTTCTGCTGATAACAAAAAATGGGGTCAGTGCAGATGAACAATATGCATGTGTGGCTGCAAAAACACAGAGTCACTCTGGACAGTGTCACCATTAAGAAAGAATATGGACAAAAGCCACAAGATATGGAGTTAATCTAAAAACATTGAATGAGTCCTTGCCAAAGTCTTAAGGCCAAAGGCTTTTCGCTTCAGCCGCATAACAGAGCCATTACGGCAATATTAAAGACCGAATGACCTTGAAGTGCTAGCAGAAGGTTTCTTCTTGCTGTAAAGAAGTTTCCCGTTTGACTTTTGTTTTAAATGATAAGCTGCACGGATAATTCTAGGAACATTCATTTCGCTGGAGCTGAATGCTGTGGCCTTAAGACTTTTGACCAAGACTGTACATTTAAAAGTAGGCTTGCTGTGCGCAGTTGAAAAATGTGAGCAGGCAAAACCTGTGTTATTTCTAGTTACGCCCCTACTGTGTGGCTTGAGGTACCTAAACCTAACATTTGTCCTCAGGGGCCTGATGGAGAAAGGGCATTGATGGGTATGTGAACTAAAGATGGTGCTTTTCTAAGGCTAGCAGTGCTTTGGGCTGCCATGAGCTGGCATGTTGCTTTTATGCATGCAGTTTTTGTTGTTCTGCATACAGTTTGTGAGGCAGAGCATGCAATTTCAACAGCAGCTTTCTTATGAACTGTCCACTTATGATGGCCATATTTCATGAAGCACTTGTATATCCTTCTCAGTGTTTATTAAACTCTCCAGGTACACAACATAGAGGTCTTGCAGAAGTCTAAAAGCGTACCACCCATGAGTATCAGAGAAAACTGGGAATCGAAATAAAAACTGGGTTACAGGGCTGAAGACAGTGCTTCTTGTGAAGTAGTTATGTCGTCAAACACTTAGCAAAACTTGTGCACACATTCAGTAGCTGAAGCGGCGAGTCCAGATGACGAAAAACAGGCCTAAAATTTTTTTATTCAGCTAGCACAGAGTGTGTGTTAATGGGCAGGTAAAGTTTGATGCTGATGGTGGTGGAGATGCACCCTGGTGGTGGTGGCAAAACTTTATCGTCATCAAGACAAGGAGGGTGAGGTGTTAGGGGTTAAGGGTCGTCTTGAAATAATGTGTGTGGGCTCTCATGGTGGTGTCAGGTCACTGGAAGTTCATGTTTATGGGCAACCTCTAGGGCCCAGCTCACTTTGGAGTGGGTTCCAACAACCCCAAAAGCTACATGTAAAAAAAAACAAACTAAAAGGTCCTGACAATTAACAACAAAAGTAGCATGTTCCTCAATTGCAACAGTGTGTTCCAATGCTACAAGCCTTTAAAACACCTTACAAAGCTATGTCAAGACTGGTGTAATGCTACTTAACACCACCAGTGCTCATGGTGGCACTTTGTCACCTCTACAGCTCAAGCACTTAATCCTTTCTGCCACCTCCCACAAATCTGAATGCTGTCGGCAATGAGGCTGTCTTGGCTAGAGGCTGGATACTTTGGCATTCTGTGATAATATGTGGCACTGTTTCCTTTGTTTATCTGCAAAAGGCGCACTGCGTCGGGAGCCTGTTGGTGTAGCTTGTGAGCAGTGCATCACTGCGTGCATTGTGGCTGTCCTTAGAACTTTTCAAGAGCTTCTCTGTAGTAATTCTTAGTTTTTGTGCCACGTGCACTGTCAACAGAGACTTCCTTTGGTTGTTTCCATCCATTCTGCTGTTCTTCCCTGTTGTACCTGTCTCCGTATCGTGGCTTCTGTCAGGTTGTTAGGAGCAGTGGATTGCAAGGCATTCATGCTGGTACTGGGAAGATGGAGCGGCTGTGTGGTTGCGTATGCATCCTACCCATCATGTTACATCATTTGACGTGCTCGTAAAAATGGTGTGGATCTGGATCTGCCGTGCCTTCTGGTAACTTATCTTAGAAGCACAAAACACGAGAACACAAGAAAAAGGACGACGCAAGTGCAAGTGCTCATTTCATGTCATCTTCCTTCTTGTGTTGTCGTGTTGCACGTTTCTTCTCATACAAATTCTATCCAACTCGCCCAGCTTTCCACCCTAGTTCTCTTAACTCATCATTGTCTCTTATAGAGGGCCTTCGCTGCCATTTCGCTCACCAAAAAGATTAAACTCTCACTTCTTCATATCTAATAAAATCCCATAGAGCCTTTTTACAAGGTAGTTCTATATGCTACCCAAGCTGGCTGGTGAATGAAGTAGCTTGAGGCTGTGATGAAATACATATTGACATATTTTGTTGTACTTGTCAGGTATCTATACTCCTACCCTAAAGAAGCTACTCAGTCAAAGGGGGTTTCCCCACGCTCCCGCACCATCACTGCACATTTCCAATGATTATACCAGAAGAAAAGATTGCTCATCACCTCTCTACATGTGCCAAGTAGCTTCTGAAAATCATCCAGACTGTTTTGTAAGAAGAATAGTATAATCCACATAGATCAAGACAGAAGTCCGTCAGACCAGTGGCTGCCCCTGTTCCCATGTTGTAGAATGGAGCCATGACCTGACACCTAGAACCTTTGTGTCGCTCCAGCCGCTTACAGCTTGAGCAGAGGCAGCAACAATGAACTCCCTTGCCAAAATTGATGTGCAGTGTTATTGAAAACTGCCAGGAAGCTACCCTAGTCCACCTTAGATGTTATTCCATTGTGAAGGGCCTTAAGGAAGTGAGTGTCCTCTGCAGTGAGACCCAGTTCCTGCTGTGTGCTCCAGTGAATTGGCCTATGCATACAGTCATAGGTATGACTTAAAGGCTAAGGTCTTATCTCTATGCAAAGTGCACGTTATTTATAATGTGCACAAAATTTTTATGTAAATACACCAGCAAATAAAAAAAAACTCTCCCAAAAGCCACATCCCCCCTTGAAGTAAATGAACATGTTAATTTGTCACCTTTCTTTTTTTGACTGCCTTTGCTTCTGTGTGAACCTTCTTTTAGAAGGTTGGACATAGCCGCCGCGGTGGCTGAGTTGTTATGGCACTCGGCTGCCGGCCCGAAGGACGCGGGTTCGATCCCGGCCGCGGCAGTCGAATTTCGATGGAGGCGAAATTCTAGAGGCCCATGTGCTGTGCGATGTCAGTGCACGTTAAAGAACCCCAGGTGGTCGAAATTTCCGGAGCCCTTCACTACGGCGTCTCTCATAGCCTGAGTTGCTTTGGGACGTTAAACCCCTATAAACCAAACCAAACCAAAAGGTTGGACATGAAATGACTCCACACCAGGCTTCGTAAAGGTTGCTGATTACTATCCAGCTGCAAGAACTTCAAATGTTTATTAAGCATGACTATTCAGTTCACTGTTCTCAGGCTGTTGTTTACTTTCAGCACGGGCAGTCATGTTGAGGATGCGGTTCCTCAACTCGTTCATCTCTTCTTCAATTCCACTTCTACTAAATCTCTATGAGATCTGTTGCCCGTTCCAAAATTTTGCCGATTTTCTTATATATAAATGCAGACTTCTTTTCCACAGTGCGAAGCTTTGAGTGCACCTCTCCAATGTAGATGAAAAGTCTAAATCTTTCTTAGATGAAACTCTTTCATCAGAAGGGCTGTGACGTTCTTCGTGACTGCTAGTTCTGGCAGGTAGGTCATCTCGTTGTCGTTGCCGTGCACCAAGGCCGCAGGACACACGGGATGTTGGCCAGTGATGACTCGTAGTTCGTAGTTCAGGAAGGCGGTGCAAGCATGGCATCTGCAGGTTGACAAAAGCGTGGTTGTTCACCTGAGCAATCCACTTTTTCACACGACCACTTCGCGCATGCACGGCTCTTCTTCTCTGCCATCTCCTGAGCTATGCTGGCTGAAAACAAATCCCTAGCTTCTACTGTGCACGTGCGTCATCATCATCATCATCAGCCTTACTACACCCACTGCAGGGCAAAGGCCTCTCCCATGTCTCTCCAATTAACCCTATCCTTTGCCAGCTGCATCCACCCTTTGCCTGCAAACTTCTTAATCTCATCCGCCCACCTAACTTTCTGCCGCCCCCTGCTACGCTTACTTTCTCTTGGAATCCACTCCGTTACCCTTAAGGACCAGCGGTTATCTTGCCTTCGCATTACATGCCCTGCCCAAGCCCATTTCTTTCTCTTGATTTCGATTAGGATGTCATTAACCCGTGTTTGTTCCCTCACCCACTCTGCCCGCTTCCGATCTCTTAACGTTACACCTATCATTTTTCTTTCCATGGCTCGCTGCGTTGTCCTTAACTTAAGCTGAACTCTTTTCGTTAGCCTTCACGTTTCTTCCCCGTAGGTGAGTACCGGTAAGATTATGCTGTTGTACACTTTCCTCTTGAGGGAAATTGGTAAACTGCCACTCATGATCTGCGAGAATTTGCCATATGCCCCATTCTTATCCTTCTAGTTATCTCCCTCTCATAATCCGGATCAGCTGTCACTACCTGCCCTAAGTAGACGTATTCCGTCACTATTTCTAGGCTCTCGCTGCCAATTGTAAACTGTTGTTCCCTTGCTAGGCTGTTGAACATTACCTTGGTTTTCTGCATGTTAATTTTTAGACCCATCGATCTGCTCTTGATCATGATCATGATTTGCAGTTCACCTCCTGAGTGACTCAGCAAGGCAATGTCATCAGCAAATCGCAGATTATTTAGGTATTCTCCATTTATTCTTATTCCCAACTGTTCCCAATTCAGGCCTCGAAATACCTCCTGTAAACATGCGGTGAACAGCATTGGCGAGATCGTGTCTCCTTGCCTGACGCCCTTCCTTATTGGAATTTTATTGCTGACTTTATGGAGGACTATAATAGCTGTGCAGTTGCTATATATATCTTCCAGTATTTGGGCATAAGGCTCTTCTACCCCCTGATTACGCAATGCCTGTATGACTGCTGAGGTTTCCACTGAGTCGAATGCTTTCTCGTAATCAATGAAAGCTATATATAGAGGTTGGTTATATTCTGCGCATTTCTCTATCACCTGATTGATAGTGTGAATATGATTATTGTGGAATATCCTTTACGAAAGCCTGCCTGATCATTTGGTTGATTAAAGTCTAACGTTGCCCTGACTCTATTAGCGATTACCTTAGTAAATACTTTGTAGGCAACGGATAGTAAGCTGATCGGCCTGTAATTTTTCAAGTCCTTGGCGTCTCCCTTCTTATGAATTAAGATAATGTTTGCATTCTTCCAAGCTTCTGGTACAGTCGAGGTCATAAGGCATTGCGTATACAGGGTGGCTAGTTTTTGTAGCACGATGTCCCCTCCATCCTTCAACAGATCTGCTGTTACCTGATCCTCCCCAGCTGCTTTTCCCCTTTTCATTGCTTCTAAGGCTTTCTTTACTTCATCTTTCGTTACTGGTGGGATGACGCATTGCTGTGCACTGCTGTCTTTCTCATTAGCGCTCTGATTACATTGGCTACTGTACAGGCCTGTGTAGAACTCTTCGGCTACGTTAACTATCTTATCCATATTGTTAATGACATTGCCCTGCTTGTCTCTTAATGCATACATCTGGTTTTTACCTATGCCTAGTTTCCTCTTCACTGTTTTTAGGCTACCTCCGTTCTTTATAGCATGCTCGATTTTCTCCATATTAAACGTCCTTATGTCGGCTACCTTGCGCTTATTTATTAACTTTGATATCTCCGTTAGTTCTATTCTATCGGTAGGGTTAGATGCCCTCATGTTTTGGCGCTTCTTAATCAGATCTTTCGTCACCTGAGATAGCTTCCCGGTATCCTTTCGAGCTGTCCTACCGCCTACTTCTACTGCGCACTCCATAATTATTGATGTCAGATTATCGTGCATTGAATGAACATCAAGATCATCTTCCTCAGTTAAAGCCGAATATCGGTTCTGCAGCGCTATCCTAAACTCCTGTGCTTTCCCTCTTACGGCTAACTCGTTAATGGTCTTCCTCTTCACTAGCTTCTTCCGTTCCCTCTTCAAGTCTAAGCTAATTGTAGACCTTACCATTCTGTGGTCGCTACAACGCACCTTTCCGAGGACGGCCGCATCGTGAATGATGCCAGGTTTAGCGCATAGTATGAAGTCGATTTCATTTTTAATCTCACCTTTGGGTCTCTTCCAGGTCCATTTCCTGTTTTCTCGTTTGCGGAAGAAGGTATTCATGATCCGTAAATTATTTCTATCCGCGAATTCGACTAATAACTCTCCCCTGCTATTTCTAGAGCCTATCCCATAGTCACCTACCGCGTGGTCGTCAGCATGCTTCTTGCCCACCTTCGCATTGACGTCGCCCATGAGTACAGTGTACTGCGAGTTTACTTTATTCATTGCCGATTCTACGTCCTCATAGAAACTTTCAACGGTCCGGTCATCATGGCTGGATGTGGGTGCGTAGGCCTGCACCACTTTCAGCTTGTACCTCCTATTCAGCCTAATTGCTATAGCTGCTACCCTCTCGTTAACACTGTAGAGCTCCTCTACGTTGCCAGCTATATCCTTATTAATGAGGAATCCCACACCTAGTTCTCGTCTATCCTCTAACCCGCAATAGCACAGTATGTGTCCGTCCTTTAGTACTGTATACGCCTCACCTGTCCTCCTAACTTCGCTAAGCCCTATCACATCCCATTTAATTCCCGCTAGTTCCTCAAACAGCACTGCTAGGCTAGCCTCACTAGCTAAAGTTCTAGCGTTAAACGTTGCCAGGTTCAGATTCCAATGGCGGCCTGTCCGGAGCCAGAGATTCTTAGCACCCTCCGCTGCGTCACAGGTCTGACTGCCGCCGTGGTCAGTTGCTCTGCAGCCGCTGGGGACTGAGGGCCGAGAGTTAATTGGTTTGATCATAGAAGGTTGTGGCCAAGTACTACACCAGGGTGGCCAAATCCTGCTCTGTTGAGAGAGTGCGCTGTCGGTTCTGGTCACCGAGATCAGGCCGCACTCCAGGCCTGGTTATGCAATTCCATCGACACGCAGATTTTTTTTTTTTTAACCCGGTGGAGAATTGCGCGGCACCAGGATTTGAACCCCGGTCCTCTTGCACGCGAGGCGGATGTTCTACCTCTACGCCATCGCTGCAATCAATGCGCTACGGGCACAGTTAACTTTTTAGTCTCCTCCTTATGGGATGGCCGGATTGGGCTTGTCGGTTGCTCCTTGCGAGCGGTGAATGATGATGGCACGCTGGCCGGTGATCGATGTACGGCGGTTAGCGGTGAATATAACTGAGAGGCTATGACAACACACCTGAGGCGGCTTTGGGGCACACCATAGTTGCCAGCCTGGAGTCTGGCAAAGGTGCATTGGTAGCCCATCCGCAGCAAGCATTTCATAGTAAGCGGCAGTATCTTCCCTTCCAGGCGGTAGAGGAAGCCTTGCACATTCTCCAGTAGGAAGAGCTGTGGCCGGTAGTAGTCACAGCAACTCAGATACGTGCACATCAGTGAGTTCTTAAGCATGGCCTTAAGTTGGCCAGTGATGACTCGTAGTTGGGGCACACCATAGTTGCCAGCCTGGAGTCTGGCAAAGGTGCATTGGTAGCCCATCCACAGCAAGCATTTCATAGTAAGCGGCAGTATCTTCCCTTCCAGGCGGTAGAGGAAGCCTTGCACATTCTCCAGTAGGAAGAGCTGTGGCCGGTAGTAGTCACAGCAACTCAGATACGTGCACATCAGTGAGTTCTTAAGCATGGCCTTAAGTTGGCCAGTGATGACTCGTAGTTCGTAGTTCAGGAAGGCGGTGCAAGCATGGCATCTGCAGGTTGACAAAAGCGTGGTTGTTCACCTGAGCAATCCACTTTTTCACACGACCACTTCGCGCATGCACGACTCTTCTTCTCTGCCATCTCCTGAGCTATGCCAATGCCACCTAGAACTAGTTTCAGGCCTGCTCACTGCCGCCGTGACGTCACGTGTCTTGACCGAGCCGCGCGGAAGCGGGAGGCTGTGAAGCGCATATCATCGCTTCCCGTGAAAAGAAGGAATGATCGTGGCGAAGTGCACATGTGTAATAGTTTTATTTTGCCTTTGCATTTTGATTGGCAGTGTATGTTATGAATGCATAATGCTTCAAAATCCGTGCATTTATCTGTATAGCAATTTATTATTCCACTAAAAATAGAGATTATGCACCGTGGAACGTGTGACCAGTTTATAAGAGTAAAGTTCGATGAGCCAACAAAGTAACGAAATAAAAAAGGTAAATTTAATGAGTTTATTTACACACACGCTTGGCACATACACACACATACACACTGTGTCCAGAAAACACATGGAAACTGTTGTTACTCATTTTGCAAACTTCTGCAATTTCCTTTGTTGAATCGGCGTTTTTCTACTCTTCAAAACATCAGTCTTCATGGAAACGTAGTTCTTCAGAAGAGTGTTTGCTGCTGCCGCTAATATGTTCGTCAGCACAGTGTCAGGATGGTGACCATTGTTACAGACATCAAAATCCTCTGTTTCACAAAGATGTCTTGTGACAGCCACAAGTAGCTCCCTCTGTTTATGTGTTGCATGAAAACGTGCAGCATTCGCTTTGTTGGTAAGCTGCTCTACGACAATGTGGGCGTGTAGAACCGCATTAACGACAGCCGGTTGAGGAAACTTGAGAGCGCCTCTCGAGAGGTTTTCGATTAGGAGATTCCTTTCAAGTTGAACTTCCCGGTCCTCAGACGTAATATTCATGGCACAATACTGACAGGGCAGCTTCTTTAACGCGGCGTGGGCGCAAAAGCCTGCGATGTATGTTATTACCGGCAGAATGGATTCCTTATTTCTTATATCATGATCTGACACCTTTATGCCGTACTCCTCTGTCAACTGAGCTCCGTCAAGTGTTTCAGAACATGGCTTCTGCATTTCCTGCATGTCTGGCAAAACCAAACTGCCTTGTAGCCTCAGTTTTTTCTCTGACTCAAAGACTTGTTGGATTGAGATATGATAATTCGTTCCCGACAGCCGACGGTACTGTCCGAACCTTTCTTCCAGACTGTCGGTCTGAAATTTTCCCAGCAACACGTAGTCGAAATTCAATTCTTCAAGGCAGTACCGGCACAGTTCGACAAGCGAGTAACAAGTCAGCCGCAGCGCTGCGTGTGTTTCAGTGGTTAGTGCGCCTGTATCCATCCTGATGTCTCGCCATGTGTCCAACCAATCCACGAATTTATTAAGAAATTCTATCTGCTTGTCAGCCAAACTCTTTACTGGATCCTGGAGCGGATCTCGTAGGCGCCGGCCTTTGGAGGGGCTTTTCACATTGACGATATGCCACCACTTCAGTATTAGGTCAATGAAATGCGCTGTCCCTGCGGCGTAGTTCAAATTAAGCTCGTCTCCGCGCATATTTAGAGCCTCCACCACAAATGAACTAAAAACCTTTAAAACAAGCTTCACATTCTGGCGCTCAGTGTTGGATGGATGCAGTGCTTTGTAGCTCAATCCATAACCAAACTTTGAGACGCTGTGTTGCTCCGAAGCGTGCATGTCTCGAAGAGCTTTGAAAGGCGCTCCATTAACCCGAACTAACGAAGATGTGCTAGGAAATTCAAGGTAGAAGATGCACGTTCCTGGATTTTTCTGGTTTAACCAGTTGTTTCTTATGCACTTCAGAAGATGGACTGGGTCAACTGCATAAAAAAGGGGTCTTGATTCGTCTACTGGGTGAGGGTACACAATGTCAACTGTTCGCGTTTTAGAAAACAAGGACAGCACTTTTCTGTTTATGGAATTATCTGTTATTACTGCGATGACAGTAAGCCCTGCATTCTCTAGCTCCAAAATTGTCTTTCTTAGGGCTGCATGCAATTGGACTGCGTCAATGTTAGATACTGGCAGAATGTGCGCGACATCCTTGTGGGCTGATAGCAAGGACTGGATCATAAAAACATGCGCAGTTTTGGCTGCTTCGCAAGAATTAGAAGCTGCCCCGGTCACTGATCCACCTTTGTATTCGAAGTACGGCTGAATATGGATCTCGTCCATCATTATAGTGACGATCTTTTCATGCGGTTTGAGAAGGCTTGATCGCTTCTTCACATAACGTAAAAACCCTTCATCGTCCTGCTCATTTCCAGGGTTGACGTTATATTGAGAACAGATTCGCATGAGTGTAGATCGATGTGGTAGTGCTAACTTGCCAGCACTGCGAATGAATCGGTAGGCGTGTGGGGAAACAGTGTAAAGAATACTGGAAAATATTAAAAGCTCAGCAGAGTACCGTGCTGAATGGTCCTTCTTGTGCAATAGGTCAAGTTGCTCTTTTATAAAGCTGAGCGCTTCTGTTTTCTCTTGCGGCAAAAGATCATCACACCTGAGGCTGTCCAGCAAAGAGAAAAGCAAGCTGAAACTTGCCTTCACTTTTTCATCCTTGTCGCAAACGTCTGGAGCCTTGAAACTTCTCATACTGTCTAGTGCAGTCTGAAGGCAGCGTAGATCGTCCAGTATACACGGGATGAGCAGGTCCTTCACAGGCACTTTCACTTTTCTCCAGAAGGCCATAACCTCCATGTTCTTACTAACAATCACAGATCGTTCGACGTCTGGTGGGTCTTCACCCTCTATGTGAACAAAGAGAACAGCATGCTCTGCTTTTACTGAAGTCCAGTAGGTGGAGAGGTCGAGGATTTGTAGGCGCGATACAAAGTCTTCATATGACTGCAGCTTATTTTGACGCTCTTGTTCTTCGTGCGATGAAATGGACTGCCGAATAGCTTCCTCTAGATGCGATGCTTCGCGGCGTTTCCTTTTTGCCTCTGGCTGCTGGCGCACTGGTGCGCATTCGCTCAAATAAGCAGGTGCATTAGGAAAAATTGTCGGCACTGCGTCCAACGTAAGCCGAGTAGCGCCCATGGGAGCTTCTACTGTCCTGCCGGTTCTTGGATCGGTGTACGTGGTAGTCGTCCTTAAGTACTCGGCCTTGAAATGGAGCTCGCACACCTGCAAACTATTCACAAAAAATAAACGGTATATTACAGGCTTCGTGCTCCACATCCGCCTCATTTACTAAGCCACAAAATAAAAAGGAAAGCTACAAAATTCTCGATGAAGCGCGCTGACCAGCAAATACATTGGACAACAATCTACAGATCACTTCGTGCGTGCGCGTTAACTGATAATACGTTCTGGCGTTCCTGGAAAGAACGATATCACTCATGACTTGCGCGATCTTATAACATTCCAGAACACAAATAAACACCCGTGAAATATCGGGTCTTACTGGCTGGCAAGTAAAAAACACACAAAAGACCATTATTTTCACTTCTGGAAAAAAACATCCCTCAAGGCATGCGCACGGCGTTATAAAAATAGCGTATCTCATCACCACAAAGCGTCGCAGTCGAAGCGAACATTTCAGAACAGAAATAAACAGCCGTTACAATGTCAGGGCTTACGCTGGCTGGCAAGTCAAAAGCGCACAAGAGATCAATATTGTAGAGCAAGAACCGGACATGCTGGAGGTGGTGCTTTTGGAGCGACTCAAATTACGTAGTATAAACGTACACATACCTTCGGATCACGGAGAGAACGGATATCGACGTCATCGCGACGAACAGCCCCCTCCCACTTTGCTCTTCGGTCATCCTTTGGGAACGAGAACACTCAAACCTTCGGCCCATTGTCGTAATTGCCGCAACAGTTGGGCACGCAGCATCGCCCCATTAGGACAGTTTGCAGGCGTACACTACGCGAACATTCAGCGAGTGAAACGCTTCACATCACAACACAGCAGTTCAGAGACACAGAAAAACACGTCTTCTCCAGTAGGAACAGAACCAGTTCAGAATAGAAACACCAGCATGCCGCGACAGGTCTCGTCAGGCTTAGCAAATCCTACTCTCGAGAACGGCGTGGGCACCTCCGCGCGACGGAAAGCGTCGGTCAAAACTGACTGACGTCAGCAGCCGCGACAGGAGGAGTGAGCAGGCCTGATAGTCCAGAGGGCGCTGGCTATGCTGGCTGAAAACAAATCCCTAGCTTCTACTGTGCACATGCACTTCATGCTAATGACAGGTGCAAGCAACAAGTGATGGCAGCTGTCAAGCACACACCTGCCACTTCAGAAGCGCAGTTGGTGCCTTGTGGAAGTAGATTGCACCTGCAATTCCCACGTACATGTGTTTCCAGATCAGTTTTCTGGAGAGCAGGGATATTTTCG